>NC_081142.1:24636814-24864552 GCF_958295425.1 Solea solea | reverse complement strand
CCTACAAATGATCTGATGTAAATTTAGTGCATCAAATTGTTGTATAACGCTGTCAGGTGGTTTAATCATGTTCTAATTTAGATCACCAAGAAGTACAAATGTATCTCTAGTAAAAGGGGCCCGTGCACACCAGGAGACAAAACACAAACTCTACCAGCCTCGGTATCAACTTTGTTAGATTTAGTATATTCAATAGCTAGATTAGATAGCTAATAGCTAAACGTGCATCCTCCTCACTCGCATGGAGGTGGTTTGGCTTTGAAAACACTGATGTCGCTCAAAATCTGAGCTAATCTGCAAACTATGTCGGACCGGCCAGCTAAGGTACCGACAGGAAAACGTACTCTGCAAAATGTGGCAGCAGTTAAATGTGTATCCACATGTAAATGCCTTGTAGTTCAAATATGATGAGTATTGTTTACATTAGGGGGAAGTGTCAGTTTAAAATGCTCTCATGATAGTTTTTGTTGGTCGTTGTGCAATATTTTATAAAGCAAGTTTAAGTTAATAAATAAGACCTGTTTTTCTTGAACATTTACATCTCATATACTATTAACAAGTGCAAGCTGGTACAACAGGCCTTCCATGCTTTTACAAACACATTTTTGAGGATTGCAAAATATCGCCAATTATCGTAATCTGCAAAATCCCAAAAAATATCGGGATATTGATTTTCATCAATATCGCACACCCCTAGTACATGCCCAAAGTCGATCTGTGACAAAGGCAGAAGTACTGAAGAACAACAGAAAATAGAGTAGCATCTCGTTCCCTGCAGTTGATTTTCTCTCTGCAGAGCTGTGGTAAATCGATATCCTGCTTCTATTAAGTGGGGCAATAACTTGTGATATGGTCCACTGTTCTGCTGAAATCACTGCAGCTGCTGCTTATCAAGAGCCCAGAAAATCAGCCCCTGTTGCTGCTCAGAACTGTCTGACCATTCTCTGAGCCTTTAATGGACTGTGTGTGTATTCAGAGAAAAAAGCCCAATTTATTTCTTCCATTTGCCTTTAGTCTGTCAGGTCCTTGTTCACAGATATAGAAGGTGACTGTGGTGATGAAGAGTGGGGATGAGCATGATTATTTGATTATTCACTTGATCATTAAAAGTTGATCAGTTACTGTGATTATTTGTTATATATTACACATGATACAAAACAAGTGTTTTTATCAATGGTTGCAGTTATAAAAACAAAGCTTGACTGCCTTATTTGTGGTGCCTCTATTATCACAAGGTGGCAGCAGCATTTTAGTTAGTGGATTTCATGCATGTTTGCAGAAGTGATGGCATTTACAAGGTTTCTTGAATGCATCTTTAAGCTGCTCCTCTTAGCTTAACACTCAGTTAGAGCGTGCTGAAGTGATGGAATTTACCAGGGTCTATGAATGCATCTCATTAGCTGCTCCTGTTAGCTCAACACACTGTGCACCCTAGAATATGGGCATTTCAGAAATGTATTAATTTATTTACATCTGATCTATTTTGTTAGATTTATACCAGCAGAGGGTGTACATTGTGAATTACACCTGCACAATGGCTTTTTAATTATGATTATAATTAACTAACAATTATTTTCATAATCTATTAATCTGTCGAGTAATTGTTTGGTCTGTAAAATGTTTTCAAATGTCTTGCTTTGTCCACAAACCAAAATTATTCAGTCTGAATAATTTCTTTGTTATATGGAGCAAAGAAATATGGAACAAAATAAATATTTGACTTAATTTAATACTAAATTAAATTCAAACTGATTGATTGATTATAAATGAGATGAATATTAATTTAGTAATTGATTAATAATAGATTAATTGTTGGAGCCCTAATTATAATAATGGTATATTATTAACCTGCTCAACTAACAGGAAAGGAAAATGCACGTTTGCAAACCTAGCTGAAAAGATAACAGATTTCACTGCATATATATGAAAATAACTACCATATTAAATAGATTTGTTTTCACTTGTTAACAAAACAACTTTGAAAGGAAAAGACAATGCAAATAATATAGAAATATTCCATCTGAATCGACCCTCCTCCCGTCTCCTCTGCCTCTTCTTTCCTCTTCATCTCCCTTTTATCTGTTGTCCTGCGGGCAGACATCTCTCGACATGATAAAAGCAAAAGCCCAGAGGGTGGTGAGAGAGTGTGGGGACGAGAGAAATCAGGAGCCCAAGGGTGAGAGTGATGCACAGCCACCATTTGACTTAGTGTAATTTCCCACAAAGCCTGACTGCTGAAGGAAAAGAAGACAAAGAGGAGCAGACAACACAACTTCTTTGTTTTTGAATCCTGTCTGTGAATTTCTTCATCGCACACACTGAGCGCTGAAAGCCCAAACAAAAGGAGATTAGTTACATTTCAAGGCATGGTTTTAAGAATGTTTGTCACGTGTATTGATTGTGATTGTGTCTGTTTTTTCAGCCCTAAAACACAGTGCACATTTGGACTCAGCACATCATACTTTGCTGTAGTTCAGTACTTTTTCAGTTATTGTTAAGTCGTGAAGCTCATAAGTCTCGTCTCTGAAGTGGGTCAGACTATAACACGGTTGGTTTCAAACTAATCAATCAGAAACAGTTGTCGAGTTGTCACCACTGGTAATGACAATGTTTCCTCAGCCTTGTGACAAGCTTTTTGGATGAATTATGGTGCACAGTGTGAGTTGAGTCAGATGTGTCGGGTCTCCTGATCAATGTTGGTACGTAAAGACTGCAAACAGTTGATGTCCAAATACAAATGAGTCTAGGAGAAGTTTTTTTTTCATTCACACAGTCCTGACTTTTCTGTCATTCTGTCTCTGTTTCTGTGATTGTATACATATATCGTGATGTATACTGATTAAGTTTGTACCCAGCCACCACTGAAAGTACAGCGTAAGTGATTGAGAGGCTCTTTTTTTTTTTCACTACCAGGCCACGCCCCCTGCACTGCTCCCTACGCCTCTCCCTCACTCAGTTCTCAGCCCACTTCTTGGCATTTACCAAAATCAGGCTTTGAGCAGAGTAATTAGAGGAGGTTTAGGTACCCTTCTAGAAAAGTAGTGAACCATCACTGTAATGGTGGGGGCCAGTACCATTAAACTGTGTTGCAGCTTAAGTGACTAAGTCCTTTCAGTAGATTTGAGGCCCATAGCTTGAAATTTGCTATCGGTTTCACCTTCATAAAAGTTTCTCTCCCCAAGTTTTTCCTCCCACACTTATTTATGTAACCTCTCTGCTTAAGTATGCTACACAAATCTGGTAATTAATTACCCATGGCGCATTGCGTCAGCTCAGCAGATGTACCCCGGCTCCGTCTCAGGGGTTTGCGAGAGCTGCCAGTGTTTGTGGCCAATCAGGATGAAAGATTGTGGCGGCTGATGCAGCTGGAATGACACCAGGAGCTCGTCAGGGGAAACATTTCCTGACTCTAATATCTGATCTTGATGACGCTCAGCGCTCACATAATCAGACATGTCCGTCTTCCAGCCGGGGTGGATTTCAGGACACGGCACCAATCGGTGTCAGAAAATAATGCTGAATGCCAGGATGTGTGTGTGTGTGTGCATGGGTGGCTGGGGAATGAGAATGCGTGGACAGTTGTGGCATTGTTACAGCTACAGTTTCCTGACTGTCAGAAAACTGCCATGTTCTGTCTTATTTAACAGTCACTTTTACTCTTTGTTATCAACTTTCTTCCAGATGTGATGCAGTTTTAGTTGCCTGGGCAACCAAAATTACACTGCAGCAGATCTGACCTTACATCAGACTTATGCCTGAACCTTCTATACAGAGAAAGATGTGTAAAACAAAACTGACAAAGTATGAGAGGGGGTTGAAAATTCAACCTTCAAATCAAATCACTTCAATTCAATTCAATTCAATTCAATTCAATTCAATTCAATTCAATTCAATTCAATTCAATTCAATTCAATTCAACCTTCCATGGCATGTCACAGGTTTTGGCTCGGTGGGTGCCACAGCTTTTGACCCCTGTTTAAAAGCACACCAGGCGGATCATGTTGAGAACAGGTTTTGAAGCAGATTTCTTGAAAATGGATGAGTCTTGGGTCCAGCACTTCAACCCAGAGACATAAAGTCAGTCTCGGTCAACAACAGAATGCTAACCTTTATCTCTGTCGGTTGAATAGTAAAGTTTTCAGGAAGCCAAATATGCGAGCCTATTTAAGTCGTACCCCTTTGAATCCAGCAGAGGACGCACAGAAGCACATGAGGGAGACTCACTGCTGTCATTTGGTGGAGAGACACGGTGTGCACAGAATACCCATTGATATCCTTATACTCTTTGTAAGCTGTGTTCTCATCCATGGGTAATATTGTAAATGAAAAGAGAGCCGCACTTGATCTCAGTGACAGGCTGACACGTAATATCAGAAATGAAGTTGTGCCATTTTGCCTCGACTGTCTTTTTTATGTTTTAACATAGACCTGGTGTAAACACAATTATATTTTAGCTGTTGGAGCTCCTCCTGTTGTCAGTCATTCCCTGTTCTGGGAGTGTTTATTCCAGCCTTCTCCACTGAGTTCTGTTTGTTATGGATTTGAGCTAGCAAGCAGTGCTTTTAATAAAGTAACACTTACTAAAATTGTTAATAATGTGAAGAAAACTGACTTTTGTGGTGTATTTGGGGGAAAGCCAAAGTTGGAAAGTTGCATGCACACATATTTTCAGGTAACTTGACTCGAGCTGTTGTTTGTACTGTTGGTTAACTCTAGCATTGTCCACAGGGGAGCAGTTGCACAAGTAAATACAATTGTATAAGAAGCATGGTGCAAGAAATAGCTTTATAGCCTTACTTGAATTTCTGAGAATACTGATTTCCCTGAGGTCTTAGCTAAAACTTAAAGTTTGTGAAACGGCTGTGCTCCGTGTCTGTGTTTACAGCAGAGACTTTAAAGACACACTCAGCCCATGAGCAGGTTAAACACAGCTCACAGCTTTGAGCTGGACTTTGGCTTCTGGCTCTGGCTCTTGTTGTTTGTTCTAGAAGAAAACAGAGTGAGGGATGGACAGATTGAAGGTGAGTGGGAACAGACATGCAGTTATTTGTTTTCTGTCCCCCCATCTACGAGCCCTTCACATCTTCACAGAACAGGTGTGATGTGTCGGCTCAGTCTGTAAGCATGATCAATCAAAACCTGTTCAAACAAAGCAAACAGAGAACACAGCTACATGAGCACATGATAGTTCTGGTTCTGATACCTCAACAGACAGTGATCCATGGTTGTTCCTGATGATGAGCCATTGCAGTGTTTGTCAGAGAAGCACTGAGTGAATATGATCTGTGGTATTTAAGTGATTGTTAAAACTAGAAAGTGCTGGATAAATGCAGCCATTTACTGCATAGTGCAGAGTTTCAGCAGAGTTCCCTGCTGCTGTCAACCTGCCAATGCTTCAGTTTTTACTCCAGACCATCGTGAAGATTTTCACATTACTTTTACTCATAGACTTACTTACTTACTCTTTCCTCCTGCCATCTACAGCTGGGTGAACATATTTACCTGCCAGTACAGAGGGAGACTTTGAACTAAGCACTAAGTACATTTAATGCCATTACTTACAAGTGGAGATAAATGATCAGCTGTCAGTCATCAAAGTTTATCTTACATTTTACAGTCAAATATTTGATCTACTATACTTCTGTATTCTGCACTCATATATGACTCCTGCCCTCTCTCTCTCTGTCTCTACCTGTCTCTCTCCCCCTCTCTCTCGTTTTCTCGTTGTCTCTCCATGTAGAGTTCATCCACATGGCTATGTTTGGCCAGCGGGCAGCAAACTTCAAGGAGTGTGAAATTAAATGTCTAGACGCCCCACCCCATTTATGCACACACACACACACACACACACACACTCTGTCCTATTGCCTCAGGACAATGTCTTTTCTTTCCTTTTGTGGTTGACATCAAAACATTTATTTCTATATAAAAAGCAACATTATAACCTTGTGTGTTTAGTCCAGCTGCTTTGGTCTTTGTAATATATCAGTGTTCTGCCTTTATTGATCAGTATTTTATTCATTAACAATTACACAATTTCCACAACAGCTCATCATACACAGCTGGCCTCTGAGTCTGAGATTTAGTTTAAGTTTGAAGCAAAAATGGTCGCCACATAAAACTTGCTGTTCAAGAGCACTTCCAACAGGCAGGAAACTGAAGTTTGTGAACTGCTCACTCTCCCACACCATAGAAGAAAATATGCATTTTAAGCTTGTAAGGGGCACAGGAGCTGCTGTCTCGATTGGTAAGTCTGTGTCACTGAGGAGAAACAAAGGATTTTTGTCAGAAATCAGAAAAAGACACTTTTCAAGTAACTAATGGAGGCAGCAGTAGCACCTCCTGTGTGCTGTGATGTCAAATCACTGATTTTTGTCCATGGACTTTGTCACTTTGCTGTGAGAGAGTGAGTGGTTTACAAAGCAACACAACATATTCTGATTATAACATGTATTTGACCTGTAGATAGATTGTATATGTTTTTTTGTTTTTTTTTGTCATTTTTTCCTTGTGTCCCTCCTGGCAGCCATTTATAGTGAGAGCAATTTACAACCTTATGCAACCAGGCTTCCAACAAAAACTGAACTACTGTATCCCTTTAAGGTCGCGCAAGGTCAACGCATCCCCTAGAAAACTATTAAGTCACTTTAGACTCAACTGTTGTCACAACCCTCAGCAAAACCAAATTGACTCAAAAGCTCAACAATGATCGTCACAGTTCCAGACTTAAATAAAACAAATTCCTGCAGTGATGGTGTGCATAGTGACGACACAGTGTGATGAATGGACGGCCTGGAGAAGCATAGGCAGACATCAAATTGCTTTCAGCCAGATTCCTGCTCCCCCTGGAGCAACCAAACAACATGTTAATTGGCTTTTTACATCCATATGTGTGTGTGTGTACTGCCCCAATTTAAATAAGAACTAAAATCAGAGCCTTTTGTCAAACTGATGATGATAATTACTGTAAGTCCTTAGTGGCCACCTGTTCTCTACTGACGTTAGCTCCTCCTCCTCCAACCCAGATCCAACCCTCCTGTAATCTCTAACTCATGAAACTAACTCTAACTCAGCTGAAACAGTGACGATGAGTTGTGAGTGGCCGTTGTGTGTGTGTGTGTGTGTGTGTGTGTGTGTGTGTGTGTGTGTGTGTGTGTGTGTGTGTGTGTGTGTGTGTGTGTGTGTGTGTGTGTGTGTGTGTGTGTGTGTGTGTGTGTGTGTGTGTGTGTGTGTGTGTGTGTGTGTGTGTGTGTGTGTGTGTGTGCTGGTGAGGAAATGAAAGAGTGCTTGCATCCACACGGATCACATGTCACTCTGTCTTTGTGCCGCCTTCTCTCCGGGGAATCATCTCCCTCTTAAACTGTCTATCAAACTCCTCTTTGTCTCACTCCCTCCACTTTTTACTCTTTCCTCCTGCCATCTAATTATAACTCTCTCTCCCTCTTCTGTTCACCTTCATTTCTTCCTGTGTGATTACTCTGAGTTTCTATGTAATCCTGCTGATTTTCTTCTCCCACTCTCTTGCTTCAGTATTTCATCATATTTGTTTCCCTCCATCTCTCTCGTATTCTCTCTGCTCTTACTTTCATGAAAATCTCACCATTTCATTTGCAGAGTGTAGTTGTCCACGTAACGGCAGCAGATTCCTTTTTTTGCCACCATTTTTCCTGCCCTTTGATCAAGGCTCTTTGACTAGGGCTTCAACTTACTATAATATTATTAGGACAAAAACCTTTATAGATTATTTCCTCAATAATCACTTTGATGTTTGGTTGAAAAAATTTGAAAAAAATCAGTAAATGATTCACAGTCCTGACCTTCGAGGAGCAGCTACAAGATGCATTCAAGAAACCTGATTGCTGTTGCTGCTCCCACGAATGAGTTTTGTCATTGGAGTGGAAATGTTCGTTGTTTTGACTGCAATCGTTGAGAAAACGTATGTTTAGTGTATTTTATAATATACCACAGTCACATTAAGTTTGCAGTTTTTGACCTCAACAAATAATAACGTGTCTTTCCCATAATGAACATTGAGATTGAGATGTTTTGATTTCAAATGGTAAAGATTTCAGCATTGGACATAAACACTGTCTCAAATCAATCATCATGTGGACATGTAACTGCTCGGTGAGGAAACTGGGGATGCAACGATTCATTGATAATAAATTGATGACCAAATGAATCATCAACTATTTTGATAACCGATAAACGGATCAAAATTCCCTGACTTTTCAGCTTCTTAAATGTGAATATGTTCTGGTGTCTTTGCTCCAGCTAACAACAAAAACAACTGACATGAGGACAGTAAGAAAAGAGTGGTTCAGGTGTGGGGTTGTTATTTGAAAGAGGAAGTCATCTTCTAGCTTGTACATAGCGAGAGGCTGTTGTTGTTGTTAATACTTGGGTTGATGTCGGTGTGAATCCACTCAGCGGGAGTGAAACAGCTTGTATTTCCTCTGTTGGATTCAGACATGAGAGGCTGGACTGGACAGACTGACAGAGAGGAGGTTTGCTGCAGAAAGGTGCAAATTGAAGCAGTTTTTCAGCTGACTGAAAAGACTTGACAGGCGGAACGGTGGAGTCGCTGCCTCTGGTTTCCTGATAATGAACTCAAACAGTGAGCGAGGGATGGCAGTCCACAGGGATGGAGAGAGAGAGAGAGAGAGAGAGAGGAGGAGAGAGCAACAAAGGAATATAAATGACTGCATTTTTCACCACATGTATGGATGACGGTGAGGCTGCTTGAACACACACAGCCCTTATGAATTTATAAAAGCAGAGAGATGTGTCTCCTGCTGTAGTTGCTGTCTGAAATGTGGGTCACACACATCATCACAGCACGCCAGCTTCTCCTCCTCCTCCTCTTCCTCCTCCTCCTCACAAAAGCCTTCATCAAGTTTGCAGAAAGATGTCAGCTGATGTAAACATCTTTATGTTTGTTCTGCTCTCCCTCTCTCTGATGAGCTGGAGTGCAAATCCCATCTCTGTCACTCACAAAGAATTCCCATGAAGCAAGTGGGCATGAACGCCACGCCATAGATCAGTGCTTTAGGTGCAGGCCTACAGGACACACACACACACACACACACACAAGCAAAATTACACAAGCTACATCTTTGAGTTTTCAAATTTTGCACAATGTGAAATATGGACAGTGGTTTTCTCTGGATTCTCTGGTTTCCATAAAAACCAAACACATGCAGAGGTGAATTGGACACTCTACACATACTGTAGGTGTGAATGTGAGAGTGGATGATTGCTTGTGTATGGGATTGGCTCCAGTGGCCCTCATGTGGAGGTATTTGAGGTCATTTAGAAGATTTGGGAACACAGATAAACATGTTCCACTGTTTTCTAACAAACAACATGTTTCTCCAATGTCTTGTTTTTGCCCACAAACCAAAATGATCCAGTTTTAATGATTTATTTGTTATATGGAGCAAAGAAACCACAAAATATTCATTTGTTTAAGAAGCTGAAAAATCACTGAGCTTGTTTAAATGTATTAAAAACAAACAAACACACAAACAGATGAATTGATTATCAAAATAGTTAGCGATTCATTTAGTAACCGTAAAATAATGAATCATTGCAGCCCTAACCTAGTCTGCATTGTAGTCTGTTGTTGGCATTACACGTTTTAATAAAAACACTGTATGTGACGCCCTGGAGCTACAGTATACTCCATCAGTTATCTCGTGCCCCCTTGGGAATCTCCCCCCCGATTGACGTTAGATGGCAAACTGTGGGAAGCACATCAAGGCTGGATTATCAACCGGGTAAATTCAGTGAATGCCCTGAGGCCCAGTATTAAGATCCTCACCGTGGGGCTGGATGTATAATTGGATCTTTTGTACATACAGTATGTTCTGAATTCCTTAGACACTTCTGGAAAACACTCAAAACTATTCTTAACTATCTCATGAATATCAGCAAATTGTTGTCTTCTTTTCATGGTTGCTAGTTTTGTAAGCAATGCTGTATAAGTCCTGCTGAGCTGCAGCGCCCCCTACTGTGAGGAACCACACAAACCCTGAATTGTCAGTGTAATGACTTCTGAGTCTCTTTGACGGATCGGCCAATACAGTTTAGAGTTACTCTTGTACCCGTTTACCCCGATTGCGGAGAATCAAAGTGATTCTTAAGCTTTGTGGCTGTAAACGGTGATTGACACTGATGAGCTATTGCATCCTGGTAGACCTCTTAATGAGCTACTGTCTTTTTGTCTCCCTGGTTAACAGACACACACACACTTACACACTGTCTCGATGCTGAATACACAGTCCCACACGAGATCAGGCCCACTCAGCATAATGAAACACACACCAGACAGCTCTTTGTTTGTCATTGTTGTAGGGAAGCTTGATTCAAATCCACCTGCCAATCACTCTCTCGCTCTCTCTCATGCACACACACACACCTCAATATTATCTGCAGATAAAAGTCGTCCGTCGAGGCTTTGGAGAATTCATTTAAATAAGTAAATTCCAATTAGGATTAGTGTGTTTCCTCTGCCGATGCTGATAGCGGCTTTAGCATCATCTCGCTCCAGGAAGTGTTGTCCTACTGGAGCACAGACAAGCTGATGAGGCCACATTAGTGTTTTTTAATGTGTGTGTGTGTGAGAGAGATGTTCATTGTTGCTGAGACTAATTAGCAGGGTGTCTGTTCTAAGGAGGGGACACGAGGCTCCAGCACCCCGCTGGATAATTGTACACTTCTGGATATCCGTTTGTCCATTTGATAGACCCTGCAGCTGCATGTGAGATGCCACAGGAAGAGCGTGTGTGTGTGTGTGTGTGTGTGTGTGTGTGTGTCTGAGGAGTGAAAAGTACAGCTGCATGGAAACAGTAAATGGAGAAAGCTTGAATCTAAGACATCACGTCACAACAGAAAGGAACAGCTTGTACGCCAAGTATGTCTCAGCTTATTTAAGTTGTCCTTGTTAGTTTGTCCTTGTTACCACACTACTGTCACAAAACAGGTCTGATTTAAAAAAAAAAAAAAAAAAAAAACAATCAAAAAAAAAAAAAAGTATTATGATAAATGCTTTTGATTTTTCCTTCTCCAGTCAGTTCTTAAAGCAATACGTCACAGATTTGCATTTAGCTTTGTTTTACTAGAATAAGGGAAGTATTTTCGTTTCCCCTGAGATGAGAAATCTCTTCATACAAAGATGGCCGACACTGTTGGGTCTAAAAAGTGCAGAATTTGCGTTGCAGTTTCAAGTCTCGGCCCAAGTGTCAGCAAATCAGTGAAGTATTCCTTTAACTATCTCTTTGTCCCGGGTACATGGAGGCCAACTGTTTTGAGGGGATTTTGCCCAATACTTTCTTATCCTGATGTATATCTAATATAGAAAGCCTGTATTCGACGACTGCTCCTCCCCCTTCACATGTGCATTACCACACAAACACTAATGAGTGAACACACATTAAGTGGCTGTTAGTGCCATTAATGTGGGAAGAGTTAGATGTGCACATTTGAAAGATTAAAAGCCAAACCAACCATCCCCTGGTGACACACACACACACACACACACACACTGAGGTTAGTGCAGCTATTCTACTCAGGACACTTTGTTGACTTCCATTCATTTGGACTGGCTGAACAACGTGTTGTCCCTCACGTTAACCATAGGCATTAAATGGTTATGCCTAAGGTGTGGGATAATGCCTTGTTCTGCCTCATTAGGACCAGGTTTTGGTCTCCATGAGGACCACTGGTCCTGACAAATACAGAAATGATGCTTGGAAAGGTTAAACCTGCAACACACACACACACACACACACACACCCCATTAGAGCCTTACTGGTCCCAGTGGCCCTCTCTCCGTGGCTCAGAGTCTCTCCCGACAGCCATTAAACATCAGCCGAGCTTTCACAGGATGCCACTCGTGTCCACGGAAAGCCACCAGGCAATTAGCTCATTCACTTAATGCGGCTTTATGTTGCTCTTCCTCTTCAAGGCCATATTTCACTGCAGCGCTGTGTTTTTATTCTGTGTGCTGCTGTCACATGAATCTCCAACATTATTACTGCTGTTCATCATGTTGCAGCTGCTGATGGTGGAGGTCAAGGTTTCTCTGTCTCCCTGGTTGCAGTTGGATGGGAGGGGGGAAAAAAACAAGAATTTTTGTAACGGGCTGTTTCAGTTGTCGTGTCACATTATTGGTCTTAATATCATTTTTTTTCTCTGGTCTTTGTGCGTGTTTTATTGGACGTGATGATGTTAATTGTGTTGTTCATGGAATTCTTTTCTCTTTTTTTCTTCCTTGGACTCAACACTGTGCTGCACCAGGTTCAATTAATTACAGTCACTTCTACTTGGCGGGGTCTCTGTTTTTTTTCTCCTTTTATTTTTCAATAACACCAAACATTTCCTGCACAGATGAGATTTCATGTGTCATGTGCAGACATGTGATGGCTTCATTGTCAGTAAAAGTACAATCTGAGGGAATTAGAAGGCAATGGCATGAAAACCTCGTGTTTTCTGAACATGTCAGTCATCACTGGGATGGTTTTTTTGTCGCAGTAGACGACAAGTGGGGAATTCTTTATTGAAAGAAGTCTGTCTGCCTTCACGCCGCCAAACAACTTTCATCTTCTTAGTATTAGGTGGTTTCTGGTTGAGCTTGTGGCTAAGTGTTAGCATGCCACTGGTCATTGAGAGTCTTTGTGTCATCCATACCTAAAACCAGACCCAATACCTGAAAATAAGATATGGCCTTAGATCATCATCACCATCTGTGATGACTTTTCCTGCTTTTAAAGGCTGTTGCATTGATAATCATCATATTCATTATGTTGTATGAATTTGTAAAACATGGAATTGACAAAATGATATTTAAAAAACCCAAAAACAAACACCTATTATTTGTGTTATAGCAGAATTTGACCATGTTTATAGTCAATGTCATTGTTTCCAAAACACGTTAAGATCCTCCATTTAACAGTAAAGAGTGTATTTACATTGTATTGTCACTCTCCTTTGAAGCAGCAGCTCGCAATCACCTTATCTGGGTGTGTTAGTCTGACTTTGAGACATTTGATTTAGCCCAATTTGATTTGGACATGTATTTTAAAAGTCAGACTAACACAATCATTCCTGTTTGTTTGTTTGATGTTTTGTCTAATGTCATGTAAACGCAGTGAGCGACTTCTTTTATTGTGCGACAGAGTTTACACACTTGATGATGGTGATGATTCAGATTAGAGTAAAGCAGCACTGTTTGTCAGTGTGGCCTTGTCCATGCTCTGTGTGTGTGTGTGTGTGTGTGTGTGTGTGTGTGTGTGTGTGTGTTCTCCAGGTATTACTCATGTTGTGGGATCTAAATCACATTACGGGGACTTTGTCTTCCTTATGGGACACAAATCAAGTCCCCATGATGTAAATGATAACATTGTAAGGTGTAGCTTTGTAGTATGGATAGGATGAAGTCAATGTAATGTCCTCTAAAGCCATGGAAACCAGACTATCTGTGTGTGTGTGTGTGTGTGTGTGTGTGTGTGTGCGTGCGTGTGTGTGTGTGCGTCAGTCATTGCAAAGTCTCTTTGTTGTCACCATTTCCTCATCAGTATTCACAGTGTTGATAACAAATTCTGACTGAACCTCTAATTGTCTCCGGTGGAGCTCGGCTTCCTCGCATCGTCCTTTTAATTACATGTTTTTAGCTCGACTAAAACATGTCATTATGATCGGGCCCCCGGGTGAAACGGCTTAACAAACACACACACACACACACACACACAGACACACACACAGAGCATGTACATTAGCTTTGTTAGACACAGACATTGTGTAGACATTAGTCAGAAGAACACTATTCTCACGTTACTGTCGAGTCCTGAAGGAACTGTTTCTTTTGTAAATGCTGCTGATGGTTTGTGGCTGTTGGTAAATGAGCAGAATCCCTGGAAAATAGTGCTTCAAAGGTTTGTTAAATGTGGTTTTATACCCACATAAGATGAGGGATGAGCTGATGCCATACCTGGTATCAGTATCGGTCTGATACTGGTCAAAAACACTGGACTGGATATTGAAAAGGGAAAAATGCTGAATCTGATTCAGTCCAAACTGTTACGCACAGACAGTGGAATAAAACTCAGCAACAGCATTTTAGCTGAGTCATGCTGTTTATTCTTCTTTATGGGAGCTTAATATTTGTTACACAGTTGGAGAATGATCTCTTTGAAACAGCTTGAAATGGCTGTAGGTGGTAAAAGCATCCGGTCAATTGTGTTTTATTTTAAAATAACTAACCCGACGTGCTGCTTTATTAAGCTGTTTGACAGCGAAGGTCAATGTTGAGTTCTGCAAGTCACTCACTCCCTGAACTTCCAAGATGCCTCCGTCAGTAGATTCAATTGTGTTTGATCTTTAATCAAAACACTTCAATCAAACACAAACTTATCAAATAGGCCAGCAGTAAACCAATATCTCCAGGCTATGAATGAATAAAGTGATATAAATACCATTTTTGCAGGTGATCTTATTGCACAACACATTAGCATTGTGTTCTGTGTGAACTACATGAGAAGAAACCACACTGGAACACATACTGTATGTGCGGGGAGTCCAGACACTGACATCACATCTAAGCTGTTAACTCTTAGCCTACATTTATTCACCTCTCTCCTCTCTCTCTCCATCTCTCTAATGACATTACTCCCCCCCGACCCTCTCTCCCTGCCACACTCAGCCATAAAGCGTATTATAGATCCCTGTATTCCAGCGGGCAGATTGCTTCAAGGCTTTTTGTGTTGTGTTCTGCTCCACTCATCCTCACCGTCATCGGGGATAATTTCATCACTGCTCGCTCTGTGCCTGTTTGGCGTGTCACAACACAGACGGGCCGTATGGCAGTATGCATGTGTTTTTATATTGGCCATTACTTTTTGTAAGGTGGCGGGAGGGCAAGCATCCTCCCTGACGGCTCTGACAGCAGCTCCAACACACACACACACAGACACACACACACAGATACACAGTGTAATGAGATAAAGTGTCAGATGAGGGTTTCAGACAAGCATCATTTTACATCAGAGAGCTCTGTGTGGGTGGATGGATGATAAGAGTATAATGCACTTGAGTTTTTTTGTCTGCTCCTCAGTCACACAGGAGATTCTGGGGTCTTCTCATTAGATAATCACTCTATCTTTCTTCAGTTTGTTATTCAAATTATGTACGTGTCTCTGTATCATTAGTCTAATTTTAATGTAGAAAAACAGCAAATGTCCAATTTAAATCAACGTGTGTGTGTGTGTGTGTGTGGACAGAACAGTAATAAAGGTGTATTTCCAAGTAAAACCAGGTGTTGACCTACTTTGTGCACCTGGCGTTCATACTCTTGGCCAGATGGTGCTCTCCAGGTTGGCTGTAATGCTGGTGGTCTGTTTTATAGAGCGGTCAGGTCACTGTTACAGAGCTTGCACACTTTTTATAATGTGTGTGTAAAAGCAGTGAGTGGCCCAGGCTTGTTTGTGTGCAAGAACACATTGGAATCTACTGACTGATCGCTTCCCCAAGGTCTGAATCTGTGAGCCCCGTTGTCCCGCTTCAACCCCATGACTTGTAATGACACTCCACTACCACCTTGTGGTCACCTGTAGCAGGTGCACAAAGGAAACCTCACTTGTTTTACACAGAAACTGTTAAAAAAAAAAAGTGTGTTTATTAAAAAGGTGGTAATTAACTCATGTTTCACACCTGCTGCTTCATTGCCAGCGGGAAAAGACAAAAAAGTGCCTCTCAAATCATTTGCGTTGAACCAAAACATATCCACTACCAATGAAAGGGTTGGTGTGTGTGCCAAAGTTGTATTTTTGTGTATCCACTACAAGATGAGTGAAAAACCAATCAATTCATCTCCAGAATACTTCTCTATAAAACAGAAAAGAGTCACACACATGTCCTGAAGGAGCTCAACCTTCATGATTAACACTTTCATAATGTCACTACATTTCAGTGACACCAGTGAAGGAAAATGACAGCAACAAATAATCATATCAATAATGTCTAACGTCTAATCTTTTCTCTCTTCTTTCAGAAGGAGCTGAGCCTTCCCAGGAGAGGCAGTTTGTAAGTACCCATCATCCCCTTTGCTTTCTCTGTAATCATGGACCATGAGTGTCAAGTGTGAGGTGTGAAGTGTGAGGAAAGGCTGCGATGCAAGGAACCATACAATGAATTGAACGTCTGCACACTCCACCTGGTTTGTGCAGTGTATGTATGTGTATGTGTGTGTGTGTGTGTGAGAACAGCTGAGCAGCTCACTGTTGATGGATCCAGACCTATTTATAACGACCTGTGTGTTCCCGGCTGCTGATTTATTGTCCTCCTGAAAATGTTCAGGATGTTTGGAACCAAAAGTGGGAGCTGGTTTCCCTGTCAGGGCTCCAGACTAACTTTTTGAATTGGTTGCACTAGTGCGCCTTACTTTTTTTTTTAGGTGCACTGGCACAAAATTTAGGTGCACTCGAATTTTAACGCCATAAGGAGACCTTTCTGGCTCCATAACTTTAATATAACGTGAATGATTTCCAAACAAGATTAAGATATTGAGAAATCCTTGTCTTTATTTGAGGGACATTGACATAAGAAAAATAAGGTGTTTGAAGTGTTTCACTGAGCTGAAATTGCAAAATAAAACATTAAGCACAATAAAACATTCCCAAATAAAACAGTGCTTGTGCTTAAAGTGCTACACTGAACTGAAATTGACTATTTCGATCAAACATTTCTGATTCCTCAGAGGACCTGATTGCTGCTGCCTGCCGCTGAAATGCAGCTGGGAGAGGGGCAACTTTCTCCACACACCGGTCCCGGCATGTAGTGTGGTTTTTGGACATGCTGTGTTTTTTTAAAGTTTCGATACGAAACGTTGTTGACCCGCTTACAAATGCACTATTACCGGCCATACTCTGACCGCATTAATGACAGTATACACAGTGCATTATATTACGTCCTTTATCGTACCGTAACCAGGGAAACTGTTTCAACCAGTCCTGCCTGAAAGAATACGTTTTCAGCTTCTTACTCTGAGTCTCAGGGCCGGGCTCTTTCTCTGACTCGGTTGTCTCCTCTGGTTCCGCGTCTGATGCCGCCGAAGGACCGGGGCTTGGCATCTCAGCAGGAACCGAGGGAATGGCAGTAGGGTTGGTTGTCGGCTTAGATTGTTTAGTGAAAAAACTTTCAATACTTCTGCCCCTCTTCATTTAGCCTCGTTTTGTCTCTTTTCCCTCCCGCTGCCGTGGCGCTCAGGTCGCTGCGCCGCTCGTATTTTTTTTTTTATGTTTTGCCGCTCGCAAATTTTAAATACACATAACGGAGAGCAGTGACCACAGCCAATCTAAGGCAAAGTTCCGCCCAAACTCTGTCTCTTATTGGTTTAGACCAAGATAATTATCTACCATGATTGTCAGTTGAGTCACAGGAGAACACAGAGAGATGATGTGCTTGCAAAGTACATTTATATTTTTTAGATGCACCGGTGCGACCTCGAAAAATCCTTAGGTGCACTCTTAAAATTTTTGGTCGCACTCTGGAGCCCTGCCTGTAATGACTCAGTGTTGAATATGTTGGAGGTCTTTGTTATTCCAGTGTGGTCACTGTGGTCATCCCTCACTCGTTTCTCTGAACTAAACTGTAGCCAAATCACCAGAAGAGCAGCAGTCAGACAGACTGATTACATTACCATTTCATCATTCTATTGTTTTACTTCTGCCTCTTGACTGTTTTGAATCCTGGAGCTTGTGTTTGTAAATTAGAACAAGTTTCCCAAACTCTCTACTGTATATGAGACCCCTGATTTTAAAGATGGCAAACTATCATGACTCAAATCATGATACAAATTGTGACAAGACCAAAGTTGTGCATAATTGTTAGTGCGTGTGAGTAATTTACAACCACATCTGTAATACCTAATATCATTTTTGAATTTGTGAATGACTCATTCCAGTGCTGTTCTTCATTGTACGCGTGTTATTTAAAACACATACACATAAATCAAAATTAGACTTTACTGATCCCACACCAGGGAAAATCTATTTCATTTACATTTACATGCTAATTAGAATCTTGATTTCTAATCAGATGCAGATTTTTTATGATATCCAAGGTCTTTTTCCTTTTCTTTTTTTTTTTTAAGGGAACCAATAACATCAAGTCCATTAAGTTGGATCACGTAGGTCATGAACATGGCCACCTTTGCATTAGCTGACATAGGTCAAACCCATAATTAATTAATTGTTTATCGTGTTTTATTGATATTGATACTCGGTACTGCTTATTGATATCGATACTTGGCGATGATGATGATGCTACTAATTTTGTTCTGAGGAAGAACCTCAGCACCACAGGTCAGAGTCTTCTGTTTTAACCAGTGGACTTCACATTAGTGTAAAGTAGTAAATCTCCTACAGTCCACTTGTTGACGTCAGCTGTTTTTAATCTGTGGTTGCAGCTTGACTCACGATTCCTCTCAGATTAGTGGATAAATTACAAGGTTTTTCAGTGTCTTAAGTAGCTACACATTTAACCCTAACACACAAAAAGCATCTTGTGATCTTGTGCAGCAGCATGCTCCATTTCAAATACGTTAACTGTTCACATTGTCATGAGACAACTTCACTAGAGCCAAGAGTTGGAACAGATTGCAAAGCATGATGGGTATATATGGGACGGTGATCTCTGTAGATCCACTCTGCTTCATTACAGTTGAAACAAAACAAATGTCAGACAAAAACTGCAGATTTTCTTTGATAGTGTCAGGTTTACAACAATGGTATCAACTTCACAAAACCCAACACACATTAAAGGACGTTTCCTTCACTAAAAAGCTGAAACGATTCAGAATTGTCACATGTCCAGGGTGTGACCCCGCCTTTTGCTCAGCTGGGATTGGCACCAGCGCCCCTCACAGCCCTCATGTGGAGGATAAAGCGAAACGAGAAGATGGATTTGACGCATGGTTCCAAATCTCTGAACTCCTCCATTGTCCAGTCACTTGAGAACCTAAGACATAATAATAAAAACAAACACCAATAAAAGTATGAATTAGTGGCTGTGTAGCTGCTGGCCAAAGCCCCAATGAAACAGCCACCTTTTATCTCTCCCATATCAACTCACTACTCTTTGAAGATGCAGGACTGCATCATCATCATCAGATTTTTGATATCCGCTCTGAGCCACAGGGGGTTGATGGTGTGAGTTGGCTGAAGTGGCAGCAGCAGCAGCAGTGTCCTGTGGTTCTTTGGACACAGCTCAGGAGCTGATGGCCCTGATAATGACACCGTCTTATGTCTCTGATTGTTGAGTCCAAGACAGGAAGTCCTCTTCTTTTTACCCTGTCACTGCTCACTGCAGAGACATTCACTGTCTCCTCCTGTAATCTTTGTGGGCATCAAATGCAGCAAATTGAATTCAAATCATGAACAAGACTCCGAACAAACATGCAATTTGATATTTATTAACTCATCAGACATGGAAATAATCACAGCAGTAACAATATCTTATTTCTTATTTGTATGATTTGTTGTATGTATGTATGTAAGCATGATTATTTCCTGTTGAAAAAATGTATTGCACTCTTAATAGTTATTTTTTTATAAAAAATGCACTTTTTGATTTAAGTTATTAATAGGAAATACAATACATGTTTTATTTAAGTTTCTGTGAACAGCTTGGCAATAATTTGTTATTCTTATGAAATATCATCCAGATTTGCACCATGTACCTAATACACGAGTGCTAACAGGAAGTCGTCACACTTTCACACGTGCTCTGAACAAATCAGGATACTCACGGTTTCCTCGTCCTCTATTATCGCCACAAAACAATGTCACGTCACTGTTGTCTTCTGCTGATGAGCAAAGATGGCAGGGATGCAGGTGCTCACAGCACCACCTGCTGGACAATTTGATAATTACTTCAAATTGTCTGTTGTGCTTCTAGGCTTTATTTTGAAGTGAATGAGTTACAGCAACATTTGAATTATCACCTGCAACTGCACTGTTGTGTTGCACTGTGTAGCCATGTTAAATAAAAACTGCATTATGTCACAGACATTTATTTACTTATTTTATTTATTTGATGATGCACCAGGTCAGAGAGATCTAAATATTGTACAATTTGCTGCATTCAGTCTGTGAAAATCTAGAAAAAATTGGTATGGAATTTGAAATAATACCTACATACATAGATTTAGAATTGAATCAAATCGAAACACAAAATCCCATTTAAACATACTGATGGAGTCAGCAGTGGATCAACAAACGAAATGTCTGTCAGTCCATCATCAAGATAACGCAGCAAACACGTTCTTAAGACATCATACAGTACGTAGACTACGTAGCAAGTGTAGATTTTATTAGGGGAGCCCTGTGTCTGTTCTTCACTTGTGTCCATGTCTCAAGCTTCTTTAGACACAGGGGCTGCACACAGCGTCAACCATGTGTTTGTATTTCATACACCTTAAAAAAGAAAGGAACTACCCCTTTAAGTCTCAGCGTGACGTGAGTTCTCAGAGCTCCAGAACTTGTCAAACTTGTCATTCAACCTTGAACTATTAGTAGTTTCTTTTATGAGAGGGGTCATTGGGTCACACAGACACACACACACAGAGGTCCAGTTTTGTGCCTAATGAAATCTTGTGTCCTGTGGCTGCTTCTGCGTCAGTCCTATTATCACTCCACGTTAACTGTGCGTGTGTGTTTGTCTGTGACTGTGTGTGTGTGTGTGACCCAGTACATTGGTTACGAATTAGCAATCCAGCATCTGATCTGAATTTAGCTCATCAGTGAGTGTGTGTCGTCCCCGTGGGTTTCTGGGAAAACCAGAGAGAGGACAGCTGCACTTCCTACAGTGTACGTGGTGTGGTAATATGAGGACAATGTTCCCCATGTCAGTGTGTGTCGCAGAGAGGCAGAGAGAGAGGTTTCCATGTTTGATCAATGCTCAGACGAGGAGTGATTGTTGGGAGTTTGTCGCATGTATTTTTAGTTTGAGGGCTTCAGAAAGGTCTCAAGTTTCCTGCTCCATCTCAAGAGTATGAGTCGTTAACTGGAGGCGTGATATTACAAATCATTTGTCATGTCATTAGAATATACTCCATAAGCAATGTGCTCAAAGTACAGACAATATTTAATGTGTAAAACAATTAAACGTGTGTGTAAAATGTCAAGTCACAACCAAACTTCTTTTTTTATGGTATGAAAATGTTTGGATAGAATCTCATATTCTGTTCATTTAAACACATCAATGTTTGGTAGTAGGACATGGCAATATATGGATATTCTGTCATTTTCCTTCACCAATTATACATTTAATATTATATATACATATTGATTCAAAAATTATACATGGGAATAAACAAAATGATATATTTTTTAAAAAGTCACTTAATAACACCTCTTTAAATTTAAGCCTAATTATTTGTGTTATAGTAGAATTTGACCATGTTTAAAGTTAATTTTGTAGTTTCTAACAGACACAAGACAAAGAAATAAAAGTGCATTTTAAGATCATGTAATACAGATCATAAACAGTGGATTATATTTTATTATATATACAGTTTATTTACATCGTATTGTCACTCTCAAACCTTTCATGAGTCCAGAGAAACACACTTAAAATCCACATATATCGCATATAGACTATGTTTAGACTATGTTTAGTCTATATTCCAATATTAGAGATCCAGATATTATTTGTAAGCCAAGAGTTGGTTTAAAATGATAATCAGAAATAGTTGTGTAGTTATGTCATGTTATTTTATACACGTGATAGAAAAACCGACTCTGGGACTCTGTGCTCTCGCTCACAGATTAGAGGTGGAGCAGTTCACTCAGAGTTCACATTAGATTCAGTTGGGACTATTAAAAGTACCAACTTTGATACACGACCCTCCGTGAGAAGTGTCAGGACTTAACAACTCAATTTCAACTTTGTTGAGACAGTGACAAAATGAAAAGACGTGTTGTGTGTATGAAATGGTAAAAAGATTATCTCAGGCGTTCCCTTCTTTCTTTAGCCTCCCTCCCTTTTCCTCTCCTCTCTCCCTCCCCTGTTTGTGGAGGATCCAGTGTGTGCATTCTCTTGTCTGAGCGTGGACAGTGTGACCATAGCTGGCAGCAGGGATACTCAGAGTTTTCCTGGAACTCAGGGGGATTAACTGGGCAGCGTTTACCCAGGGAGGGCACTCTGCCGCTGGGCACAGGAAGGCGGGAGTGTCCCTATGAGCCTCTGTGTTCGGGTTGATGGGTGCATGGCAGCAGCAGGAGCTGAGGCTGCTGCTCGTCTTAACTTCAAGGACCATTTTCCACTTTAATGGAACTTTTTTTTTCATGCAGGAGGAAGGTTTTTGGAGACATAATGAGAAAGAGGAAACCCAGACAGAGTTGCTGTGTGTGGGTTGTGTATCTACAGTCTGTGTGTGTGTGTGTGTGTTGAGGCAGACTGTTAGTTTGTGACTCAGCAAGTCTGTGCTCGCTCCTGAAGGAACACTCTACCCCCCAAATAGCTCACATAACTGAGTGTGTTGCCGTGTGGAGATAGGAGTAGGTGTTGACCTCACACACACACACACACACACACACACACACACACACTTGACTGTGGTCAATTCTTTATGTATGTATATATAAAAGTGTTGTCAGTGCTTTGACTCATGGAGGGTCTAACTGTTGTTCTGGTCCTTTGGTCCTGAAGAGCTACAGTGGTCAGTGTGTGTTTGACGGACAGATGAGTCAATGCAATCCGGTGGATTATTAAAGATTACAGCTGAGCCTTTTGTCCCAGGACACACCATGAAGAGAAGGAAGGAGAGAGCTGGAGCCTCACACCTCCGCCTCCAGTAAGACACTGTTTGTGTGTGTGTGTGTGTGTGTGCATGGAGATTTAAATCAGATTTACAGTATATCAAGATAAACAGTTTCTCCCTCCTTCACCTCTTATATCTTCTATTTCATCTGTAGCTACAGTTTGATTCTGTTTCAAACTAACTGGATTACCTCCAAAATGTGCAGCATTGCCCTTTAGATGCAGAATAGTGGGCTGTTGCTGCCACCTGCTGTTGTAAGTGAAACATTTAAATATCAACATCAACTAATGTTGCACAAACGGTCATATGTATTTTAGAAAACAGGTTTTTTGAACGAGGTGTTGTCAAACATTAGTTTATTTCCAGCCCAGTATTTCTCTTCTGTGGTCCTTGAGCGTTGATTTAGATTTTCTCAATGATAACTGATTTATTCTGTGTGCTAAGCTTGGCTAACCACAACCTGACTCATCTCTAACCAGAACCTGGCTCAGGTCTGTAGTTAGAGCTGCAGAGAGTAGAGATAGTTGACCTGGGTCAGTCTCTCTGAAACTCATTGCATTTATTGCATCTATTGTTGTTTTGATGCTTCTGATGTACTTTTGTATGTTTGGAACAGAAAGAAAACAGAGGGGGACAAACAAAGTGTTTTGAGTCATAAACTCATCATTTATAATGCAGCTCATACAGACTGAGGTCACGTGAGTGTCACTTGCTCCACTCTCTCTCTAAAGTTGTTTACCATCACACTAGCTAATTAATCCTAGACGTGATTCCATCTCTCGGATCATATCTGCTTCAAAAACATTTGTGGTCCTCATCGGTGCCTGTGAATGTATTATTTATTCAATTATGCATTCATTTGTGTTGGGCAAGCACACACTGAGGCCACAGATGGCCGTTTGTGGTGCATGCCCTGGAAACACTTCACATGCTAAATATGCATGGCCTTGCTCCTCCCAGCAGGTGGTCTTAACCCGAGGGAGGGGACACATGGACCCTGCAGCTCTGTGCCAACTGTCAACTCAACACTGTAGCACAGAGCATATACAATTTGGTTTGTGTGAATGTGAACTTCTGAAAATAGTGATGGGGAGTGAGGTAAAGCTGCCATAGATTGTATTAGTGGAACCTTTTTGTCAAGTGGCCTTTTTTCAAGGTATGTAAATCCATGTTGCAGCTAAAAGGGTGAGCTCACAGTGCTCTGCTGGGACTGGGGCGTTTAGTTTCAGCTGTTGGGAGTCGCTGTCAGACTGTCAGGAGCAGATCCACCTTAAAACCCCTGTTCTGATAATTGCTGGTCTTGACATGGAATCCTTTTTGAAGTGCCAGGAGATAATAATATGCAAATCCAATTTGATTGACATTATAAATCAAGTGCACATTAGATCCCATAGACTTCTATTCAAGCAGCAGAGTCTCCCCCTAGTGGCTATTCAATATATTCTTACTCCTGATTGGCCTCACTGAGCAAACTGGCCTTGTCTACTTGTCTCTTGTGCTGATACACATACAAATCCATAGTCAGACTTGTCAAAACCATTTTTCTTGCAAACAGGCATGACTTTCATGTGTGTGTGTGTGTGTGTGTGTGTGGATAAGTGAGCTCAGATCACAAGGACACATTTGAACATGCTCAGTACTGTCCACAGATGTGTAAAGTACTAGTGACCAAGACTCACTCACTCAAGTACTCACTACAAAAAAGTGACTTCAGTAGAAGTTGAAGTTTAAGCGCCATTTTAAAATTTACTACTCAAGCACTGAAAGTAAAAGTCGGAAAAGTATTGTGGTATATAGTTATGATAGCCAGCTAGTTAGCGTTAGCTAGCTGCTAAGTGAACACCGCATGCATTGCGATTCAGCCCAGACACTAAACTACAGAGAGAGGTGTCAGTTTTATGTTGTCATGCTGGTAGAATGACCATATCATTATCAACAGATCACTTTGTCTTATTTTGATGGGAACCACATGCGTCAAAAATAGGCGATATGTCTGAAGTGAACACATCAACTGTGTTACTGTTAATTTACCTCATTACCTGTGAGTTGTGAACTCAAAAACTCCAAAGTGTAAACTAGAGGTTGCAATATGTGGTTCACTTGTCTGTTCCCGTGTCACCACTGGATGCATGGACAGATGTTATTTGTGTGACTTCCTCTTTATCCACACTAACTTCCCTGTACCCGAGCAGTTTGAAGTATATTAGTGCACATTACTATGGCTGCTCATAGGCCGCACACCATCTGTGGAGGTTCTGTTCCAAGGTGCCGTATTTCCACTGCATGAATGGCATGTAGTGAACTCAGCTCGCCTCTACACGGTTCTGTTGGTCTTCCATTACTATAGTACCTCCTCAACGGCTGCTTGAACCTGCTGTGACTTCGTTTTACACGCGACAACCACTAACTAGTGTCTAGTGACTTGTAAAGCAGTTGTTTTCAGTGTAACTGAATCCGCGCTAGTATAAAAGGGACTTTAGTGTCACATCAGATTAAAAACAAATCACATTTTAAAAGCTGGACCCAGAAAAGCCTTTGTTTCCAAAAACATACAAGTATTTTACTAATAGCTAACTAACTTAATCTGCTCAAATGACTAAATATACTGAATAAAAATGACTACAGTATGTAATGTCGTTCATCTGAAGGCCCAAAATCATTGTTGTATTATTTATGCCCAACTTAAGGCTCAGCAGGGAAAAGTTAACCATGTTTGTATAGCATTCCTAGTGACATAATGCATTCCCTAGCCCCTTACCCTAACCTTAACCGTCAAAACTTAGTGCGTAACCCTAACCTAAACATAATCCTAACCCTAAAACCAGGTCTTAACCCTGGCAAAGCCATTTTTAGGTGTGTCAGAATGTGAGGACCAGCTAAAATGTCCGCACATCCTTAGGTATGCACTGTAAGTTTTTTTGCTCTTCACAAAGATACCTATACAATAACTCACTCACTCTCTCTAACACACTCACACACACACACACACACACACACACACAGTGTTTGAGTCCGGTCCGGTTGAGCAGTCTTCATCACATATCCCACTCTCTATCCTCATCCCCTTTTTTTCTCCCTCTCCATCCTTTCTTCCTCCCTCTGTTGGCAGAATCTGGTCGCCGGCTCAGCTGCGTTGCCATGGCAACAGCAGCCTCTTCCAGCACCTGCTGTCCCCCACTTCCTTTCACCCCTCTGCCACTCAGGCTCCTGTCATCACCCTCTTGCCCTCCTCCTCCTCTCCCTCCCTCTGTTCCTCTGACGGGCCTCTGTCAGCCCCCGTTCACCAGCGAGGAAACCCCTTCCTCTGGAGGTAAGACTTGCTGTGTGTGTGTGTGTCACACCCGCCACTTAGGAGAAACTCTGTTTGGTTTTATACTTCTCTATCAATCTACCTACATTGGTTCCTCCTTTCCTTCCTTCTTTCTTCCTTCTTTCCTTCCTTCCTTACTTAACCACTATCCTTGGAGAGTTGTTTTGGTCAGACCACTTCACCAGGAGCAGCTCCAAACTGAATAGAATGAATTGTATAAACTTTACATGAAACAACAACATTGTGCAGGAGAGATTCAGAAAACCTCTCACAGGCGAATGAGTGGAATCTCTCCTCAATATGAAATATTAGCAAACACAAAACTGCAATGATTCGTAAAACTGGAGACGAGCAGAAATATCGTTATTCTGGTAGGCAACATAAATCAAACAGGAAACATAGCAGGTGAAATAATGTAATGTAGTTTAGTTAATTATTATCTAAATGCACAAAAATACAACATTTAAATATCATTTACATTTGGATTTAGATCTAAAACGGCTTTAATCTGAGTGAAAATTACGTTTAAAGGAGATATTTGCAGCTTTATCTCACTGCTGGACCTTTTCCAGTATGTATTTATGAAATGTCGTGTCATACAAGACATAAATAGAACAGCAGCAGATCCACTGATCACCTGATGCTTTGTAGCAGTTGATGTCATGTTTAGTTTTTTGGTTTGTTTTCCTTAACCTTGTTAACAAGTCTCACATATATACGCATATACGCTCCCTCAGCCCCGGTCCGTCGTTCTGTGCGCACGTTTTCTTATCCGCGCTGCCTCCGTGATCCACTGTTGGTATCGGTTTGCAGTGATCTGAAATGGCTGATTTGAGGTTTTCCTGGTATGCTATCTCTTTGTCGGATCTTGTGCGTCTTTCCTCCGTTTCTTTTTCGCATTCTTTTTTTCGTGTATCTAATCATCGGCCTGTTTCCCCGATAGAAACATTGTTGCATGACCTGCAAGGGATTTCGTAGATGATATCGCATTTATTGTCTGGTTGCATTTTGTCCTTGAGATGTATTAATTAGGGGTGTCAATTTAATTAATCTAATTTTTAATCTCTGACTTAACTGTTTCTGTCGAGCCATAGCAAAGCTAACACCCCGCGTATGAGCTGCCACACACAGGCTACTTTATATGGAGCTGATGTTTTATTTTATTTGCATTTTCTAATTATTTGGAGTTTGACAAAAGAACACAGTGGAACGTAAATGGCTGCATCTGTTCAAGTCTGTTCAAACAATAAAGCCACTTTTTCTGATATATATGAATCTTTTGATCTGCCGTAATAATGAATTTAAATGCCTACCTCAAGTTCAGCGCTTTTCTCAGCAATTTTTAGGTGAGATAAAAAAAGAGATTAATTAGATTCATTAATTATAGATCATAATTAATTAATCGCTCAATTTTTTTAATCACTTGACAGCACTTGTGTTAATACTGTATCTGTCAGAGTTTTTTATATGGTCTGACTGGAGTGTTTTTTCATGGCGATGGTTTGCGTCAAATCTGACAGGAAGATCACGCGTCCGTAACATCAGCTGATGTCTAAAAAATCATAACGAACTTTCACAATATAATGTTATGTTGTTGTTCTGTAGTTAAATGTGTTATAATTGAATGTTCCTCATTTCTGAAAAAAGTGTTTGTCGTTTCCTGTAATGACGGGGAGAAAATCTGATGTATGCCTGCTGTAGAGCGTGTCAGAAAATCCATCAGCTTTGAGTCAAACATCTGGGGAAAAACATCTGGAAACTGTCAGTGAGAGCGCCACTCTGAAAACAGAGGAGTGAGAGAAAGAAAAGAACATCAGAGCGAGAGAGAGAGAGAGAGAGAGGAGGGGAGCACTGCTGAGCAGAGTCAGAGAGAGGATCAGAGGAGAGGGAGAGCGGGTTGATGCACCGGCAGCTCTGTGTCTCTCTCGCACGCTCTCCTGCGTTGCCGTCGCTGACAGGTGTAAAGCCTGCGGCTGCTTTCCTCAGCGCGTCCTCTGCCTCAGAGATCTGCCGCGTCAGAGCGATGGTCGAGCGTTAACGTTAGCATGTCTGACTCCTTCTGGACGGTGCTCTCCAATTTCTCGCTGCCCGAGAGAAGCATGCTGCGGCGCTCCAAGAGGTATACATGCATCCTTCACCTGTGTCTGCCTGCTTCCTTCTTATTTGTCCCTTATTTCCTTCCCTTCCCTGTGTCACGTATCCCTCCTTTTCCGTCCTTCCTCACTGTCTGTCTTCCAACATGAAGGCCATCCACTAACGTCTGTGTTTTGAGGTCACTCTTACACTCTTGCGTCTGTGTACTGTTTCCGTGTTTTAAGATGCAGGTGCTGGTTTGTGTGCGCTCCACCGTTTGTCTGTCGTCATATTTGCTCGTCTTTTCCCGTCATTCCCTAAGTTAACCTCTCCTCTCCTCTCCTCTCCTCTCCTCTCCTCTCCTCTCACTCTCTTCTCTGCCCATGAAAGCCTGAGGTGGCATCTCACTCTCTGCCAGTGAAGGGAGGCACAGGCAGAGCTGTACTTATCACTCTAAAGCAGCAATTTTCTTCCTCCTCCTCCTCCCTGTAATAACAGTCACTGCTGCCACACACACTTTTTTGCCTCTGCCCCCTGTTGTGTGTGACTGTCAGTGATAGAATGGGAGAGGATGGACTCCCGCATAGCAACAGGCTCTGGCAGTTTTTGGATCGGTGTGGACAGAATCTGTGGTCATTGAGACATGGAGCTGATTGATCTCCTGCACATAATCAGGCTGATTTGAAGAGTTTCTTCCTCGGCTTTAACAGCGATGCTTTCTACGTTCACATGAAAAGGCATAATCATTTATTCAGTTTGTCTTGATATGTCCGCTTTTTTTCACAGACATATTCTTGCCACTTCTTCACTTAACCTATTTTTCACAGCCAAAAAAATGGTTGCCATGTTTGATTTTGGACATAACGTGTGCAGGCATGTGTGTGTGTGTGTTCTATCCTGAGTTCCAGACTGAATGTACTGTGACAGACAAGGTCATCGTGCCTCTCCCTGCAGAGTTGACTGTGTCTCCAGTCCCTCTGTGTGTGGTGTGTGAGTCTGTTTGAAAGCAGTCAGTGTTTATTAAAACCGATATTCATTTTACTCGTGTAAAGGAGCAAAGAGGCCGGAGCACATTCACATTGACAGTGAAGCTTGTTTACCTTTTTCTCCCTGCACCTAAGTTGCATTATATATCTGTTCAATTTGAACATGTCGGTTACCTTTAAACAGTTGAAAGATTGTCTGAACCTACTTATCAATGTATCTGCAGTAAAGAGTAACACAGTGACGAATATTGGGGATGTAACGGTGCAAAAATGTCATGTTATTGGTGTTGAAAAAACACTGATACACTAATAAATTGAAAAAGATTTCTATTTAAACAGATTTATTCTACATGTAATTAACTCATGCTCCAAAACCTTAACAAAACACTGCAAAATAGACATTAAATACAGTTTAAAAATACATAAAAACAAAGTGCAATGTAAAACCTTGAAGAAGTCATTCCCATAACAACACAGTTAACCGTGTGCATACATCAGCTTTAACCTGACTGTTTGGAATAGCATCATAACCTTAGCACTGAAGAAGGAAATGGTCACATTTAGGTCATTGGACTTTTGTGACGAGGGTTCTTTGCTCTCCCTGATGTTTTGTTTTGCGACTCTTCCCCCAAATAATTGTAAATACCTAATGTTTATAATCTGACAAACATTAGATACTTACAATTATTTTGTCGGATGTCGACGGGGTACGAGTTACAGACGGACAGCGACTCCAAGCCTGTGACGACTTCCAAAACTCAGTAGCCAATCAGCATGCAGCTTCCTAAGGCCCGCCCACAAACAAAAACCACGGCACAAAGAACAAGTGTATTTTCAAACGATAAAATACAATATCTAATGATTAAATCGATATTTTATATATTATTAAAAAGGTTGTTTGAAAGTATAGACACAAATCTAATTCCATACTTGTCTGTCGTCGTCTGATTGGTCAAGTATGCTTCCACTAGTTGCTTCCCTTTTGAGTGACTTGCTTCGCGGAGCTTCTCCTAGAAAACTACAACAAGCACGTTTGTTGACTTGTTTTCCATCGATCTGTGTACAAGACTGGTCTGAGGGGTTCTGAGGGCATTTTCATCCACGTCCATTGGTCACGCCTCTTGAAAATGGGAGGAGACTACACTTTTTTTCAAACTCATACTCGATCTCAAATGAGCAAATACTTGGTGCTCAGTCATTTTAAAGGTTAAAGACAAAGAATCAAACCAATCCAGATCCGAAACCCAGCCCAACATTGACAGCATCTGTACATGAATCCACTTAAGTACTGGAAGTAAGCAGAACACCAGTACTGCAGTGTCATAATAAAAAAGAGTGTACACTTTACACAGGTTCCTGGGCGAGCAGAGGACCAACATGAATGAATAAGTTAAATAATTAATGATCGGTTCTAAGAAACTTTAAATAAAACATCTGTTAGTAAGGAGAGACACTGCCTCACCTGGCGCTCCATGATGTTGCGTCACTAAGACGAGTATTCACATTCAATATCCAGTTGCCTGTTTTTAGAAAATATGGATTTAATTTACAGAAAAGGTTGCACAGTGTTTTCCTCAAAATATGTTTTCAATGAAGGGTGTTCACTCAAGCTAGAGGACACACACACACACACACACACACACACTCTGCTAATTTCCTGTGGAGGTTTGAACCAACAGAGCAAAGTTATTGAGTGGACAGTGGGAAATGAGCTTAGCTGTAGATCTTATCATCCACTCACCTGCTGTCTCTACACAGACAGTTGTTTATCTCTCGGCTTCTTATGAGATTTACAGTAGCAAAGTTATTGCGTTCTTATGTTCTTAGGTTATGTGCAGTCGCACACGTCGGTGTTCAAAGGCAAGTAAACCGCTAACATGTGCAAACATATACTGTAGCTGCCTGTTCTTTCATGTTACCGGGGTTTCTGATGTTTATTCATGCGATACCTCACTGTTTGACACACACACACACACACACACACACACACACTAAGTGTGACTGAAGAACCCGATATACTTTCACACACCTCAGGGCTCCACACTAACTTTTTGCATCGGTTGCACTGGTGTACCTAACTTCTTTTTTTGGTGCAAGAAGAAAACCACTTCACATGAAGAACTACACCTCCCAGCATGCTTTATGGCTATTGTGTTGCATAGTATAGCATACAACTCAAATGGCATATTTGGTGCCAAACTGTGCCTAGGCATCTCTTTACTAAAACCTCTGTAATTTTGCTCTGCTTCACTTGAGCAGCATCAGCCATTGCACAGCTTATGTCCACATGTTGTCAAGTGACTTCCTTGAGCTTTTAAGCTCCTACTGCATATTTTTAAAGGTGATATTTACTTTAAAATGCAATATTTTTTGAGGCGAGGAAAACAATCCTCGGTTCATGCTGTGTTCCATCCGCGTTTACTCTGACACAGTGGCATCTACAGTGGAATCTCACAAGTGTTATCTTTATTTTCATACCATGATAATTCACATAGAGCTTGTAATTGCAGGGATATAATCTACAGTATTTAGTTTGGACATGTCATCGAAAAAAGTGCAGCCATGACAATTGAGTGGGATGAATAAGTATGCATGCAACTGGCTGATGGTGAAAGTGCCACTTGACTGTTTGTCGATATGTGATATGGTGCCACATAGACACACACACACACACACATACACTGTTGTTAGTCCTTCTCCCACTGGACACAGGTCTCCCAGCAGATAATCATTGCCTGTGGGAGAAAAAAGTAGAAAACCGCACTTGTCTTAGTGTGAAACTGAAGTGCAACAGATGTGTGTAAAAAGTCATCATCATACACACACACACACACGTTATTGTTTCTCTTATGTTCGAGGTGTTTTCATACTTCCTGTCTCTCCACCGTGATGCTTTCTTTTTATCTTCACTCTCTGAATTCTGTCCTCACGTCACCAACCGCCCTGCCAGTCTCCTGCTTCTCTCTCCTGTTACTGCACACACACACACACACACACACACACACACACACACACACACACACACACACACCAACATGTGACAAGGTGCACTTTGACGCTGTGGGTTTCTTAAATGTAAATCCATATTCATGAGGCGACCGCTGTGCTTCATTTATTAGCAACAGAGTGAGCGACAGTCGCTGCAAATGAACCTGCGTAAACTCAACCATCAGTCTAGTCTCAGTGGGGGGGGGGGGATGCTGGTATTTATGTCCCCTGCTTTTGTTCTTTTCCATGCGCTCTCTTCTTCCATGTGACTGACTCCCTAGCGCTTCCTGTTTATCCGTTTGATTTGCTTCACTGACTAGACGTCTGGTAACTTTTTCTCAGAAGATTCATTTTAAGGCTTATGAAACGTTTTGGAAATGTTTCTTGCAGGAATATGACATACTTCCCCTGATATCTGACTAAAACAGGAGCTGGATAAGCTGCTACCTCCTTGACTTCCATGCCAGCGCCCTATCATTTTCTTACTTTGCACAATGAAGAAAGTACACATTACATCTGCAGTGACAGAAAAACCACTGCAGTTGGAGCGCAGGGACAGACGTGTATGTAGGTATTGTCGACAGTCAGATGCTCTGCAGTTTTATAATGCACCTGCATTACAAAATAAAGCATTGAATCTAGATGTCAAATGTACTGAGCAGATCTGAGTCACACTCCTGCATCCCAGAGGAATGTTAGGCTCTGCCATTTGAATCGACGTCAAGTTGAAATGTCAACAGTGTGTGCAGAATAACTGGAATGACGCTGACATTTACTGCTTCACATCCAAGGGATGGACACTTTTGATAGATCATGTACTGTAGTGCATCTCTTCATGCTCTGTCTGCTGTGATTATTATTACTACACACTCTAGATGAGTTAGTGGCTGTTAAGCACACCTTATTCATGCTTAGTCTCCCTTCAGATTTTTACTCTTTACCATTCTGTGCCGCTCTTCATTGAGCATTTGTGTAGATGAGATGTGTTTGCAGTTCCTGCAGAGTTCACACAAAGTGCACATATGAATAAATTCCCTGCACAACCTTTAGCATGGCAGTTCGTCCTTCATCCAGGTGCGTGTGTGCGTGCGTGTGTGCCACATCACAACAGATGGCAGGAGATACCAGCACACAGCATGCCACATCCACTTAACATGCACTAATTATTCTTCCAGTATGCTAATTAGACATTACCTGAATTTCATCTGACACCTCATTTTCCACCACCACCATCTCACATACACATGCCGTGGTGAAGATATTCTTACGATATGTTAGACTTGGATTTATAATCTGAGCTTCCTTGGAGGGAGCCGTGAATTACAACCTGAATTATCACGTTAAACATCGACAGAAATAGCAGCACACACACACACACACACAGTGTAGAAGACTAGCTCCAGTAACAACAAACCTAGAAAAGAGACGTAACACTGGTTGTTGCACTGTGGCAAAGACTTGTGCTCCACTCGCTGGTGGCTGGAACACTGCACGACAGATCCATTCTTACTGCCAGCATATGTGACGAGCCAATTAACACAGCACACACACCTGCTGGCACTGCCAGAGCCTGTCAGAAGCTTGTGTGTGTGTGGATGCATTTGTTTGTGTGTCCTTTTTTTAACATTTATTAATTAAAATACATAGACTTTGAGTGTTAGGGCCACCCATGAAGAAAAACATGGCAAAACCTGCTCTGGTCACAGACGGACCACCATTTATGGAAGGATGCATCGTAATTGCATCATTTTGCATCTTAGTTATCGGCACTTTGGTCCCATGTAACTTCAACATGTCCGGTGTGCAAAGACCTTAAGACTTACTGTCTTACTGTCTTACAACTCAACAAGATTCCTCATGTAAATGAACTTTAGAATGAACAAGGAAATTCTCGCTCTTTTAGCTCAGACACACAGTGTGGACGTTATTGTAAGGATGTGGAAAAGGCTGTGCTGGAAACTTCCTTCCAGCATCACCACAGCAACCCAGAATAAACTAAGTCGAGATTTAAGTCGACATGATTTGGAGTTTAATAGTTATTTAGTTCATATAGTTTTTGTTATTTTTGCTGTTGTGGATTGTGTGAACTTTTGGGTCTCTTTATAATAATTGTGAGTTCTTAACCTTACCATGTAAATTACATTATGGAATGGCATTGAATAATATAACACTCACCAGCGATCTGGACTGATTGATCGTTGCACCCACAATAAATGAAGGTTTAGATGAACGTTTGAGGAAGGAAAAATTCATGAATATTTAGTGTTGCATTATTTGTTGTCTGTATTGAGAGCCAGTGAAAGAGATTCATTCAAACACCCTGGTAAATGTCATCACTTCTGCACGATCTACAGCGTGTTAAACTTACAGGAGCAGCTTCAAGATGCATTCAAGAAACCTCGTAAAATTTCATCATCTATTAAATGTTTGCTGCTGCCACCATGTAATAATAGAAGCCCCACACATTAGGTTGTCATTGGAGTAGAAAGATATGTTTTTAGAAAAGCAATCATGTTTTTATTATACAAGAAATAGTCAGAGTAAATGTTATTTTTTTATTAAGTGAATAATCAAATACTCATGCCCATCCCTAGTTTGAGGACCCTGAGTAAATCCCTGAGGAACTTCTTTAACTTTAACATCACACTCCTCCAGTTTGTTGTGTGCGTGTTGTAGCGCTGCAGATGTGTTAGTTTAGAAAGGTATCATCATTGTGTCGCAGGAGACACCTCATCACAGCCTTCCTCACATCTGTAATTTCCTCCCTGCCTCGCCTCCTGTAATTACAGACAGGCCAGTGTCTGAGCTTCAGAGGAAACAACCCTGTGAACTCGACCTGTAGATGTGTTAGAGCTGGTAGTTAAAGAAAGACACTGTCGTTTCCTCCTCTCTGCCTCCTGTCTGTCACAGGGACTGCTCTGTTCTCTGTGAGCATCTTCTGTGTAGCAGCATGTGCACACACACACACACACACACACACAAACAAACACACCCACTCACCTCCAGTCCAGTGGGGAGCTGAAGTCAAACCGTTCACTGCAGCATGAAACTCATAATGACTGTGTCTGCCATTAGCGATAGAGAGATGTGTCAATTATTTCAGGTGAAATGAAATGTGTTTACTTCATAACTCAGGAATAAAAACCCATTGCACCCGAGAGAGAATATAAAAAACTACAGTTACATATCTGCGTACCGCACACACATTTGTACATTTTTACTTTGGAATATAGAGAATAGAGCTGTGAGGTGAAGGTGTGTTTTGTGTCTGTGTGTAGTGATTGTGTAGAAATAAATGACTGTGTGGTTCCTTGCAAAGCTCATTTGACTCCGAGCTGCTGTGATGTGGATTTTGGATACGTTTCCTAAACTGACTCTGGCTCTTTGTCCTCAGCTGCCGGACGAGCAACAGGAAGAGCCTGATTGTGACGTCCAGTACCTCCCCCACTCTGCCAAGACCACACTCACCTCTGCACGGACACACAGGTAACACTCACACTGATTCCATAAGCTGTTTTTATTTTCAGTGTACACACAGTGTAAACAGATACAAATCAGTGTTTTTTTTTTTTAAATAATTCAAATAAACCAATAAGAATGCAGACGCACACAAAAAGTGTAAAATGTAAAAGAAATAATCAACAAAGGTAGAACTCAGTCACTTAATGAATTGAGTGCATACAAAGTCAATTCTTAAGTAATAATTCAGGTTTTTTGTGTAAGAGGTGTTGATGCATCTGGAATCTGTTCGGACAAATAGACCAACAGCTATGGAAGCCAAGAAAAAACAGGTCAAACTTAGCCTTGATAATATCCTCAACCTAAGTCGAAATTATCAGATAAAAAGTTAGAATTATGAGATAAAAAGTCATAATTATGAGATAAAAATACATAATTCTGAGATAAAAAAATACATAATTCTGAGACAAAAAGTCATAATTATGAGATAAAAATACATAATAATGAGATAAAACGTCATAATTATAAGATAAAGTCGAAATTATGAGATAAAATTACATAATTATGAGATAACATTTTTAAATTTTGAGATAAAAATACATAATTATGAGATAAAGTCGAAATTATCAGATAAAAATACATAATAATGAGATAAAACATCATGATTATGAGATAAAGTCGAAATTATGAGATAAAATTACATAATTATGAGAACATTTTTAAATTTTGAGATAAAAATACATAATTATGAGATTAAAATACATAATAATGAGATAAAACGTCATAATTATGAGATAAAGTCGAAAATTATGAGATAATAAGTGCACATGTGCCTCAACTGCAATCTTTCTCTCATAATTTTGACTTTTTATGTCAGGATTTTGATTTACTTTGAGGATATTTTTATGTATTTCTTTATTCTTCTGGTGGAAATGGGCTTCCATAAACAAAAACATAAAATCAGTGTCCTGCCTCGATTTGCAGCACTGCTCATTTGTCCTTTGTCAGCTGTGGTGTTTGTGTGTCGTAGCAACAGAGGAGTCCTGTTGTTTACTGTCACACACCAACAAAGCAGAATTAACACTTGAAGACTAAGCACAGCGGGATGTTTGATTGCACGGATCGGGGCAGAGCGCGTCTCGTAGCAGAATGATTTCCTGCCACTTTCCTGGAGACCACACTCTTTCAGCTCCGCACTGTTATTACATGGTTTCTTCAGCACATACAGAACATACAGGACACAAATACACTTTCCTCACCCACACACCCCCAGTCTACCCTCCAAATGTAAAGGGAAGAGAGAGGGACAGCAGTGGCAACATGATGAACAACACAGAGTAGAATTGATGATGAAGACGAGATATTGGACTGGAAAGATGGAACAAAAATTGATTTGAACACTAACTGGGTGGGAGGAGAGAAAGATGACATGAAGGATATGAAAGATGGACAGATGGCTAAATATCAGCAATAATATCTGACGAGAGACAGACAGACAGAGAGAGAGAGAGAGAGACCTCCTCATTAACACTGAGTGTTTGTTCTCAGCTAAAAGACAGACACACCGTCTCAGTTCATGTGCAGGGAATAATAAATGTCTCAAAACTGTTCGTTTATCACACACACACACACACACACACACACACACCACAACAACAACCTCTGATAAAGTTCCAGTAGATGAGATCATTAGAAAAACAGGTTGGAAGATTCATACCAAGAAATAGTTTTCTCCCACACACACAGAAAACTGTGAACACTTTTTAAGTTGTTAGATATTTGATGTAAAAGTTTGAGGAAGTGTGATTAGTTGTCTCAGGTACTGACACACCGATGGCCGTACGTTTGTAAACCCTCTCACTCTCCTGCACCAAAGACCACAGAGAAAGTTGGTGCTTTGACGTCACAGAGATGCTGGAGATGCTGGTCTTACTGCTGCCTTGTTTCGTAAGTTTGTGTAACTGAGGTAAATCTGAATGAAGATTTTTAAACAGCAGCAGTGGACTTTCTCTGTGGACTTTGGTGCAGGAGAGTAATGGATTTACAAAGCGACACAAACTTCAGTTTCCTGACAGAAAAGTAACAAACATATTGAAGTTATCGGAGATTGTTTTAGGTCAGCCTTTTGTTAAGTTCCTAACTTTGTTTTGTGTTCTTGTGTTTCCAATGCCGTCTCACTGACACCTCATCACTTTAAGGACCTAGTTAATTAAAAGATGCTACGTCATCTACATGTTTGGGGCTTCTAATAGACTTGTATCCGGCTGTTAATCTCTGCGTTGTGTCTCGGTTGTGTGTTGACGATGAATGAGATTAAGACAACAAAACACAATAATATCAGCGAATCAGTGCAAATAAACAGGAAGTAACACAGTGAAAAGCTACTGTCAAAATAAAAGATGTCTAACAAAATAAAAGCTCCTCCAAAAGGTGAAGTCATTCAGAACTGAAGGTACAATGAAAATACAATAAAACAAAGGGATTTTGGTGGAATATAAACCTATCACATGTACACATGGGCTACACACGGACTGGAAGACACATTTTTGGAAACCTGGACATAATCTAATCCCTGAAGGAGTTTTGATTTCATTATAAATATGTATAAACTCCAGTCAGACTCCTGGAAACTGGTGTCCTCAGCATAAATAGGCAATTTCAAAACATGAGGGACTTGGAACATCTCGTGTTCAGATAAAATATGATTAAAATAATCAGTTAAAAAAAAAGCACATGAAATACCCATATTCACTGCATCCTTCTTTCACTCTGTTACTTTTCTCCTCTTTTCTTTCATCTCTGTTTGCTGCTGTGGCTACTGTGTGCCTTGCGCTCAGCTCCCGTCTGAGGGAACAAAGACCTCTAATTAAATATCATTAATGAATGTTGCACCTTTTCATTTCCTCTCATGTTGCTTCAGCTTTTTGACGTGTTCTGTCCACGCTGATGACCTTCGGCCGTGTGCTGGGTCAAACAGAAACACAAACCCTGATGTCTGAGGCAAAAGCTGTGATGTGTGCTCATGAATATGCACCACCGGGGACCATTAAACCTTTCCTTGGTTCCTAGAGACTATCTTTATACATACATGATTGCTTTTCCTGCGCTTCATCTTCCTCTAAGTCTCTCACTCTGGCCCCATCATGATTTCAATCCTCCAGACTTTAAGTGCTAATCTAATGAACATTTCTAAAGTCTAATAATAATTATCCTAATATCCTGAGGGGCTGATGAGGACCAATCATGCCCAAAAATGACTTTTATGAAGTGTTGAAAGTCTGTATAATTTCCTCGTTGGGGCTCACATCGTCACCACCACTGTCTCCTTCTCTCTCACTCTTCTCTCCAGAGTGTTGCAGTGTATCTACTGACTTCCTCTTCCTCGATTGTCTTGTCACTAACTGCATCTCCTCTTCCTCCACTTTCCTCATGGCTGTTATTCGGTAAAGGTCAGCCGATGATTGGCAGCTCCTGTGCTCTGACTGTTGATGAATAATGTCAAGAAAACCACCGCTCCGCTCATCTCTGGAATTTTAATGAAGGACAAACGGAGAAAAACTATCAAGCATTTCATTGATTCAAGTGTCTTTGTCACACACAGTGTTTTTGTCCTTTCTCCTTCTTTCCACCTCCTCCCCAATTATAGCTATATTTTGTTATCCCGCTCACACACACTCCTCCCTGGAGAGACAGCGAGACTAAAGCGGCACAAAGCAGATATTACATTTGCATGTATCTTATGTCTGCAGTCATATTTCTGCTAAAGTAGGTCAGTGTCATTGCAGTTTGCTGCGTGAAATCTCCTAAAAAAACAAAAGTGACAGCAAAGCAGCTTATTTACTTGACGCGATGAGACCACCTCCCTCGTATCCCATCATTTTCATTTCACTCACGTTCAACTCTTTCTGAAAGTAGTTTTTTGACATGGAAAACACATTGTATTCATGTGTATATATGTGTATATACATATAGGTGTGTATATATATAGGTGTGTATATATATATATTTATACACACATTGTATTCATGTGTATGTGTGTATATATATATATATATATACACCTATATATGTGTGTATATATACATATATATACACATGAATACAATGTGTATATATATACATATACATATATGTATATATGTGTGTATATATACATAAATGTATATATGTATACACACATACATATACATGTATATATACCCTTGAATAATATATGAATGAATAAATGTGTCTATCAGTAACGGGGCAAAGTCAGTTGATCTGATTGTTCATTAATCTGAACTCTGATGCTCTTAGAATGTGCAGCAAATAAATGACTTTAATCAGGATTAATCTTTTATGAGTAAAAGAAGAAATGAAAATGAGCCAAAGCAGCAGTGAAACAAATTGGAGGATCTAGACCTCTTTTTATTTAATTTCATTTCATTTCATTTCATTTCATTTCATTTCATTTCATTTTATTTTATTTTATTTTATTTGTTTTTTTTTATTTACTTATTAAATGAGTTCCAGTCCAGAAAAGAACAGGCGTGTGTTAGTGTTAGTGTTATTGTTCTATTATCTTCAAAATAAGATATTATATACCAATAGAGGAGGAGTAGAGATATAACAAAACCATGCTTTCTCACCTTTGTGAGTCTATGTCACTTCACAGTGTTATTAATGCATTAATCATCAGTCATAACTGTCAGATATGAACCAGCTACAGCCAACCAAGCAGTAGAAGACAGGGCATAAGCAATTAATAATGGAAGAAACAACTGTGGTTAAAGCTGCAACTAGCTATTGCGTGCGTGTGTGTGTGTATTCATAGCTCATAGAGTCATCCTATTTCAATTTCTCATCTCTTCTGTCACTCAGGTACCAGCCCACTGGACAGTCCTCGTAACTTCTCCCCCAACACAGCTGCACATTTCTCCTTTGTTCCTGCACGCAGGTGAGGCACGCACGCACACACACACACACACACACACACACACACAGGGGTGTGTAGTTACAGTAGGATGAAATCAAAAATTAATAACATAAATAACATGAAACCTAAATATCCTAAATCACATTTTCTATGCAAATGTGACAGTTCCTAAAATCATAGCTACACTGCTTTTAATGTTCATCAAATTTATCACCCTATCTTACTGAAGGCAACTTTAATGTCTTTTACACTGTTTAAAAAAAAAAAGAAAAGTAAGTTAAGGGTTTATTTTGCCACTGAACGTCACACAGTGGTCCGTGTGTCTCTAAAATCCTATGAAATGCTTCAGTGACTCGAGTGTGTTTAAACACATGATGCTGCTGATGCTGCTGATGAGGAGGCAAATGATCGCGCTGAGCCTGTCACACAAACCAGGATTAATAAACCTCTTATCTCTGTGTGTGTTACTTGGGTTTGTGTGTTCACTTAAAATCCAAAAATCAAAGTAATGTAAGCTCATAAAAAACATTTGATCATATGGAAACTCTCAGCAAGCCTGTCTCTTAAATCTTCATCACAGTTATTATGTTAACGACACGCTTAGCCCCGAGGCTACTTCTATGACGTCATCATCAAACTGAGGATTTGTGATGGGAATCCCTCACTGTCCAGCTGCTAACCTCAGTGCAGCAGCTGGAGCTGCAGTGACACCATGTGGTAGGGATTGATATGACACTATATCAGATAGATAGAGAAAGAGACCATAAGCCAAATGTTCTAAAAATGTCACCAAAATATAAAAAGGTATTTTTGAATCTATAGACACAAGACCAGACGGTGTCCAAACTATTTAACTATTTTACCATACAGCATCTTTTGCAACAACACTGCAATATCATCACTATGTGTTTTATCTGGGCGTGACGCAGCCTTTTCTGACTGAAAAAATAAAGTCTGTTTCGCTTTGTGAATTGCCTCCTTCTCCAAAGACCGTAGAAGAATCAGTGATGTGGTTTTACATCACAGGGATACAGGGCTTGTTGCTCCACTGCTGCCTCCATCATTAAGTTCAAATGTGTTATTTTGGGGCTTGGATGTTTAAAAAGTATTCATTCAGTGACACAACCTTACCAAATGAGGCGGCAGTAGAGCGAGCAGCAGCTCCTGTGTCCCCACAAGCTGAAAAAAACACTCATTTTCTCTATGGATGGAAGTGGAAAGCAGTGTTAGACTGACTCCTCGTGCAGGGTCACAGCACAGTGCAGCTTTAACTTTACCTCATAAAACTGATCAATCGCTGTAAAAGGAAAGGGCAGAAAATATGTGTCTGTGTCTTTGTGTATTTGTGTGACCTGGAGTCTCGTCTTCCCCTCCACAGTCATGGACACAGGGCTGACAGGTAACCTGTTGACTTTTTGACCCTCTCTTTGTTGTGCTGCCCTCTGTCATGCATGGCTGAGCACTCAAACTCTGAATGACATCACCACGCTGACTTCTTTCCTGTCCTTCTGCTGCTGCTGCTGCTGCTGCTGCTGCTGCTGCTGCTGCTGCTGCTGCTGCTGCTGCTGCTGCTGCTGCTGCTGAAACACTCTGAACATGAGTTGAAATGAGCAGCAGAACAAACAGCGCCTCCAGCTCCTCTGAATCTCTTCTTCTTCCCCAAATGTTCCGTTATGTCTGTAGTCACGAGACACTGTGGATCCAACAGTGTTAGGGCTGTTGCTGCTGATTGTCAGCAAATCCTGTGTGAATGTATTCTCAGAACCGGTGTGACAGTCAGTCTCATAGCTCTTAATGTCCCTGCATCACCACTGATGTAGTGTTTATTTTTCACTCTGGAACATTCATCAACACACGTACTCCTGCAACTACAAATAAATCACTTATTTTCTCCATCAAAAAAATGATGAAACAGGAAAACCCAAATTTATTTTAAGTTTTAATAATTTGTTTGTTCCATGGAGTAAAAAAATAAATTCCAATTAAGAAGCTGAAAAATCAGAACGCTGTTTTTTTAATTATTTAGAGAAAGAAGAAAAAGACTCAAACTGATTAATCACTTATCAAAATAGTTGTGGATTCATTTAGTAATCGGTCAATAATATTTTATAAGAGTGGGACTGTCACGATTCAATTTGATTCTCAAACGATTTCAGTTATTTTACCTTTATCTCTCATAAATATAAATGGAACAACATATTTTCCAGGAAACCAAGGAGAGAAAGGCAACACATCTCTGTTTTTGTGAAGCACATTTCATACACGGGGACAAACTTGAACGAGATGGAGAGAGGGAGAGGAAGAGAGAGTTGTTTCTTTGCGTCTCCTCTTCAGACCAGTGTAAAGTCAGACATACTGTATTACTGCTGTGGGGTTTTAGATGGGATTTGTTTCTTGTGACGTTCTCTATCTTGTCCTAGAGATAAAATGGGAAAGAATAAAATTACAACAGCCTTACCCTGGGAAATGTTGTTTTTTTAATGTAAAATGAAGTTATGTTTAAAAGGAACAGTTGCTTTATTCACGCTTAACTTCACCTCATTCTATTTGCATCATGCCTGTACCTTCATGTTCTCCCTGTGCGATGTTGCTGCTGTTGCTGCTGTTGCTGCTGCTGTTGCTGCTGTTGCTGCTGCTGTTGCTGCTGCTGTTGCTGCTGTTGCTGCTGCTGTTGCTGCTGTTGCTGCTGTTGCTGTGTCCCGTCGCTGTGGCTGCTCTGATGTCTGCCTGTGTGTTGTTTTCCATTTCTTTTTAATGAACCCTTGTCTGTTGTCTTTTCTCAGGACGGATGGTAGACGCTGGTCTCTGGCTTCACTGCCTTCCTCTGGCTATGGCACCAACACCCCCAGCTCCACTGTTTCGGTGAATATCTCCTCATTTTCTTTTGTTGTTTGTGCAGTTTTAATATTTCAAAATGTGAAACCTAAAGAAAGATGAGCTCTTTTTGCTCCCTCTGACTTCACTGCAGAGCAACAAGCCCGCAAAAGCTCCCTCAGCTCTGATAGAAACCCTTGTTATTTCTCTCACTGCTTCCTCCACTCTGATGCCCTCAAGTGTACTTCTGCTCCCCGCCATGTTTCTCCCACTTTCCTTCATATCAGCAGCCCCTCTGGTCTAATTCTCCTCCTTCTCCTTTTTTTTTAGTGCTGTTCCTTCATCTTTTATCTTAATCCCCCGTTGTGCAGTCTGTCTGTAGAAGACGGCCCACCATGCCTCTAAGGCCGAGTTAGCTCATCCACATATCCAGACAGCTCTCTTACTGAACTCGCGGAGAACCAGACCTCAGAACAACAACATTTCACTGATAAACATACAGTGTGTGTACGTTTTCCACACAAACACATGTCGCACTATTGGAAGTGTATGGAAGCCCATGTCTGCCAGCCTTGATAATAAAAATATATAAGAAAAGTCGAAATTATGAGATAAAAAGTCACCTGTTATAGTTACCTCATTGAATTACAAACATTTCTGTTGAGGCACTTCTTATCTCATAATTATGACTATTTATTTCATAATTATGACTTTTTATCTCATTATTATGACTATTTATTTCATAATTATGACTTTTAATTTGTAATTATGACTATTTCTTTCATAATTAAGACTTACATTGAGGATATTTTATTATCAAGGCAGAAATAAGCTTCCATAGAAGTGTGTTTATACGAGTTACATATACATGTACAATATCTTAATAATAATGTTTGTGGCTTTAATTTCACTGTTAGACGGACTTTTCTGGACTGGAAACTGAAGTTTGTGTCACTGTGCACCAGAGTCCATAGATAAAATGAGCAGTTGTGCTGCCTCAGTTCAGTGTTGTTTTATGACTTTGGTGTTTAAAATGAATTATTTGGATTTTCCTGAGTGATGAAAACTTACCTGTAGAGTGTACACCAGTTGTACAGCAGCAGCTCATGCTTCCTACAGATCTGATTTTCTCTCTGGGCTTTGGTACAGGAGAGTGAGCGCTTTACAAACTGTCCAGTCAAGTTTCCAGTCCAGAAAAGACAATCTATCATTTTCTAAGATATCTTAGGCTTGAACAGGTGTATATCTTATTAGGTGAGCCTCTTGTTGGGTGGCTTAAATCAGTGTTTCTCTTCCGTTATGACAGGCAGGCATGTTTTCAGTGTCTCAGTCTGGTTCTCAGCACAGGTTTAGTGCAGTCAGCACCAAATACAACAGCACTGTCACTTCAATCTGTCAAATCTAGTGTCAGATTTAACTCTTTTTTTTTTTTGTCTTTGCTTGTCCTCTTTTACCTTCTCAACACACCTGGCCCCCCCACCAGTTCCAGTCCTTGCCTAGCTCCAGCTTAAACCACCCAGTAGCTCCAGTGCTGGTTGTAATCTGTGCTCCCTCTGTGCTTCTCCTCTCACAGTCCTCCTGTTCATCTCAGGAGAAGCTGCACCAGCTGCCCTTCCAGCCCACGCCAGACGAGCTGCACTTCCTCACCAAACACTTCAGCTCTGAGAGCATCACAGACGAGGACGGACGCCGCTCCCCCGCCATGAGACCGCGCTCCCGAAGCCTCAGGTAGAAGCGCTGACCCTTTTATAAGCTCTGATGATGTGTCTTTGTAAATCCCAGAGAGACTGTTGTCTTCATCTTCCTGCAGGGAATCCACTGTTTTCATAGTGTACACTTAAGTGTTTTACTCACTGAAATTAGTGGGTACACAAAAGGCAGATTCACACCATTTCCACTGTCACTGTTCTGCCATTTTCCACCAAAAGAAGAAGGAATGAACGGAGAAAGGAGGAGCAAATGCATCCACTTGTGGAAATAAAAGACATTAAGCACTGTCCCATGTTCACTGCACCTGAGGTGTGTGTTCCCACCATTGTCAGACAGAGCCAGAGTGAACATTCTGACTGGTCAAAAACCCAGTGATTGATTAGTGGGAATGAGTTATTAAGATACCAAAAGAGGTGAACATGTGCTGATGGCCTCTCCTCACTTGACTACCATGCAGAACTTACCCTAACCCAGAATTAAATGACCTTTTTTTAAGTTTCAAGTCATTAAGGAGGAGGATGGAGCTCATTGGGATCAATCTTTGCCATCTTTGCCCCTAGAATGTTCATTATGTGGGCAAATATAAGCATATGATGATGCTTTGGATGGTGCAGACATGCGTACACGTGTCAGTCTTCATAAAGGTCTGACTCTTCCTGCTGATTTTTCACAAATGTATTCAATATGGTGATTATCAAGGCAACAGCCTTTAAAACCAGGTGCCTTCAAAACCAGTATCTACACGATGATATCCCCAATCTAAGACCATATCGTGTCTCTTGTTGTCACAGCATGTGAATAATATGGTTCCATTGCCCAGCCCTTTTGTTCCTGGACAGTAACTGCTTTGCTCCTCCAGGTGCACCAGTGCTTGTCAGTCTCCTTTTGATTTTCTTTATAATGTTTCCCCCGTGTCACACACTTCTCCTTCCCCTCCATCATGTGTCTCAGCAGCAAGTCCTTTTTCTTCATCTCCGTTCTTTTATGGACTGATATTGACTTTTTCATCCCTAAGATGAAATAAGGTGAGGCTGAGTTACGTGTGCGTGTGCGTGTGCGCGTGTGTGTGTGTGTGTGTGTGTGTGTGTGTGTGTGTGTGTGTGTGTGTGTGTGTGTGTGTGTGTGTGTGTGATTAGTCCCACTGTGTTTGCTGACTTGTGAGTGTGTGTATTGAGCAGTGACATCAGGTTTCTTACCATTATATAAACTGTCTATCTGTGAAGTAAATTAAAATGACAAACCATGAATAATAATGAAATCCTTCCAGCTTTAATCTCCGAAAATGTCAGTTTACCTTAAAGGGCTAGCTCAGATTTGATGAGTAGTGCTGATGATCACATCTGGCAACCAGCCTGAGACACTGATGCTCATTTAGTGAGAAAATGTCTATTCTATATAATATAATAATATAATATAAATGTCTATGAGTATCTACTAAGACAACCTTTAACAACTGCTGCGTTGCTTTGTAGACCAACTGCTCCCCACACCAAAGTAAGAGGAAATCTGTGGCTGTTGGTGCGTTCAGAGGGTCAGAGGTCACGTAGGAATGCCCACATAGTATTGACATAGTATTCTAAGATGGCTGCCACCATACAAGCATTATTTTGTTAATCGATTAATCTGTCGATTATTTTTTTGATGAATCGATTATTAATCGGAGCTACGCAAAGGCGTGTCATTGGTTCTCTTCTTCTTCTTCTTGTACGGCGGTCGGCGTCCAGCTTAGTGGCACTTACTGCCCCACATTAGGGTGTAGCAACTGTACGTGTAATAACGTAGACCCAACTAAACGATTATTAAATGAGTTGCCAACTATTTTAATAATCAATTTAATCAATTAGTTGTTGCAGCCCTAATACAAACACTTCTTCTTTTACATGAATAGCACTTCTGTTGTATTAGTTTCACTGTAAATCTGTCGTTCTTTTTATTATTTTTACATTGAGGTGGCTTTGAAAAGTGACTCACCTCTAGTCAATAGATTAGATTAGATTAGATTAGACTTCATTGATCCCACACTGGGGGAATTCAAATGTTGCAGCATTTAAAGGACAGAGAATACTTTAGAACACGACAGAATAAAGTGCAAAGTATAAAATAAGATGTACAAAAGTAGAAAGACAAGAATAATAAACCAATATAAATCATCTTAAGAAGTGGATGGGGGTATTTTATGAATGTGTGTGTGTGTGTGTGTGTGTGTGTTAAAGAGAGACAGAGAAGGAGAGTGTTTTTTACACCGTGCTGGAGGAGCTGCTCATTGCAGCCACAGTGTCGTGTCACGGGTGAGAGAAGTTGTCCACTTCCTCTCACTCACTTCCTGTGTGAGGTCCAGAGAACAGTCCAGGACCCAGCTGGCTCTCCTCACCCGCTTATCCTGTCTGCTCCTGTTCCTCCTAAAGAGGACGTGCATGAAAATGTGCTACATGAGAGAAATGATGTGAGTGATGGGGAGGAGAGACAAAGATGATCAGACCGAGGAGGAGGAGGAGGGAAGGAACAAGGGAAGACATGCATCTGTGTGAACAAATGAAAATGAGGTGCAGCATACAATTATATGCTAATTTTATGACTCTTCTGAGAGGGATGACGGCCGCCCTTTTCTGTCCTTTAACAGCCTCTTCGTTCATCTGTCATTTTTATTCCTCTCCCGTTTTGTTCTGCCCTTTGTCACTTTTCCTTTTCCACTCTGTTTGTTGTGCACAGTTAGTAATCTATTCTCAATTCCCTGCCGTCACCCTGTCCACCATGCTGTCTACCACACATGTGCAGACCCCATCCATCCATCCATCCATCCATCATATACAGTACTTGTTACATTTTGTAAAGACACTGATGGATAGTTTTTACAGACACCTCATTGACTTCATGCCTGACACTCGTCTATATATCACATACATGGAACACAGGTACACACTGATACAATACACTTATTACCTTTTCATTTGACATAATATCTGCTTTTTAATGTTAAATGATATTTATGTTTGTTAGAAACGAAGACATTGACTTATAAATATGGTCAGATGGTTATTAAGTGACTTTCTGAAATTATATATTTTTTCGAATGAATCCATGTAATCAACAGCAAAGTAAAGTAGGTTTACATAGCTGTCCTTTTTAAGGAACAAAGTGTTTTCCCTATTCTTAACTCAACCAGTTAATGCTTAGCCCTAACTTTAACCTAACTCAGTTCTCAAATCTTAAAGCACTAAATTAAACCAGTTCTTCAGAAATGAGGTTCTGCCTCATTGCAGTTTTGGTTTGCTATGAGGACTACTGGTCCTGACAAGGTCAGTGTTTATGACAGAAGAGGTAACACACACACACACACACACACACACACACACACACACACACCTGTCATGGTCAATTAGATCTCTCATTCCCCGAGACGCCCACCTCGGTTATAAAGCATCACTGTTATTTTTCTCTTCCTCATGCACACACACACACACACACAGTATAACCCCCCCCCCCCCCCCCCCCAGATTGTCTGTCTCTTCTGATTTACTTCAATTACCAGCTCACCAATGAGCTTGTTTGCATTTTGAGTGCCTTTTCTCGTGTGTGACATCATCACTTAGCTGAAAAGAAAAAAAACGAGAGATTTAACAGCAACGTTTTAATTATCTATTTAAATAAAACACCCTGGGGTTGAAAGACATTTCATCTTAGTCTTAGTCAATAACAGGTTTCACTCTTTGTCACATTCTTAACAACTCTACCACTACTTCCTTCCAAACCTCATCTCCAAGGTCATTTCTCAAAATAATGACAAAGATGTTTTTTTTTGCAGGGATTTGCCACGAGGCAAATTTTTATTTCCCATTCCAGCAGAAGTATAGGCGTGTTGTAATTAGCCTTTGTCTGGCTTCCTTCTCTTATTCATCCTGGGAGTTTTAGTCTGAGCGTTATTTTAATAACGGCCATGAGTGCATGGAGAGGAGAGCGAGGAGGAGATTCAGTGGAAATGAAAGCCTGTGGCATCATGTACATCATGTGTGTGTCGAGGCTAACCTTTACTCACTGAGCTTTGATTGATTTTTCTCTTTTAAGAAACACTGACATGAGAAAAGACTTTTAAAGTCGCTTCAGATGATTGACATGCGTGTGTGTGTGTGCAGTCAGAGAGGGCTTTGTTTAAATGGTCAATTAAACTAATTAACCTAACAAGTTAGTGCTTTCTCCCGCACATTTGAAATGCTGCTCTGGATTTCTCTTTATTCCTTCACTTATTTTTTCTTTTTTGATTTGTGTTAAGTTAGCGCCAGTAGAAAACCTTTTTTTTACTTTCATGTTAGAGTCTTAGTTGAGGTTTTAGGAAGTGTGATTACTCATATCAGGGTTTGTGTATCCCTAGTATCACTGAGCTGAGCTGCAGGTGGCAGAGCTCAACATGTTGAGTGACCAGGATGGACGGGATTAGAAATGAGCTTATTTCGAGGGACAGTTTGGAAATAAAGTATGAGAGTCAACTTTGAGATGGTTTAGTTCACAGGGACAAAGGAGGTGCTAGTCCAAAGTGACACAGGCTGGTTTGACCTGTTTTTAAGTCAAATCACTGAGTTTCTCAGCAGTGTCAGTTTACAGTTGGGAAAGGCAAGATAAATAATATATTAATATATTGTAAAGTGGGTTTTCACTGTTTGGTTCTGTGTGTCAGCACATCTTACATCCTCATAAAGCTTTAATATAACAGTAGATGATGTTACTGTCAATCACAGAGCACACAGATTCAAACTTAAACATAAGTTACATTATAAGCCGTACATTGGCTTGAACTTAAATTATAGTAGTCCTGTGTGTGTGTGTGTGTGTGTGTGTGCGCGCGTCTGTCACTGTGTGTGTGTGTCTGTCACTGTGTGTGTGTCTGTCACTGTGTGTGTGTGTGTGTCTGTCACTGTGTGTGTGTGTGCCCGTGTGTGTGTGTGTGTGTGTGCATCTGTCACTGTGTGTGTGCAAATGTCTGTCACTGTGTGTGTGTGTGTGTGTGTGTCTGTCACTGTGTGTGTGTGTGTCTGTCACTGTGTGTGTGTGTGCCCGTGTGTGTGTGTGTGTGTGTGTGCATCTGTCACTGTGTGTGTGCAAATGTCTGTCACTGTGTGTGTGTGTGTGTGTGTGCGCATCTGTCACTGTGTGTGTGTGTGCATCTGTCACTGTGTGTGTGCATGTGTCTGTCAGTGCGCGTGTCTGTCACTGTGTGTGTGTGTATGTCTGTCACTGTGTGTGTGTGCGTGTCTGTCACTGTGTGTGTGTGTGTGTGTGTGTGTGTGTGTGTGTTGGCTTCATGATAAACAGCCTCCATGACGTGTAGCTCATAAGTCACAGTCAGGCTGCTCTCATTCCTATTAAGCTGGTAATTGGACTTGGAGCTGCTGGTGGATGACTTCAAGCATTACCTCATCACGACACTCACGTGTGTGTGCGTGTGTGTGTGTGTGCGCGCACCTCGATGACTCATACCTGCAAAACCATCTGGAACCCCAAAAACATATTTGTGCCTCATTTACCCCGACCCCCACGGGGTGGGGGTCGTTTAAAAAAAAAAAGCACATTTAAATTAAACGTGCTTTTTATTACATTCTTTAAACTGATCCTTTAAAAAAAAAAAAAAAAAAGCAAATTTAGGATAAAGTGACAATATAATTATTTATAACAGGACTACACCTGATAACCACTGTCTTGTCTTGCTACTTTTGTACTTCCTGTTATTCTTTTTGTACTTTTTTTTTTGATTATTATTGTTGTAACATAGACTGAATTCATGTGTATGGAACACTACGATTGCAATGAAACATTTAGATGGAAATGTTTACAGTAATAAGTGAATGTAATGAATAATACAGCAGGATAACAAAGCCTGAAATCGAAAGGACACACACACACACACACTATCTCTGTCTATCACCTATCATCACTGCCTATTCTCCTGAAAGTGAGACACAGAAAGGTCAAGGATATTGCTGCTGTCGCTGTTTTGTCTCCTGGTTGAGGAGGGCTGAGGTTGAAGGGTCCCTCATGCTGGAATAAGAAAAGACATGAGTCCCAGGAGAAGCAGGGAAATAGAGAGGAAATGGAGTCCAGTCAGTGAAGGACTGAAGGAGACGTTACTGTCAGCCTGTCAGGTCATGATAAACCCCTAGAGATCTGATGGACACTTGGTTTGTTTGCACACACACACACACACACACACACACACACACACACACACACACACACACACACACACACACACACACACACACACACACACACACACACACACACACACACACACACACACACACACACACACACACACACACACACACTCACTCACACTCACACTCACAGGGTCCATCGGTCCACTATTCTCCAGGGGTTTCACCTTTGTGTGAGCAGCCATGCTCGTCCAGAGGTTGTCACGGTCTTCACTTTACACCACAGGAGACACAAATATGACCAAGACCCCAAGGTCCAGTTAGTGTGTACATGTTAGTGTGTACATGTACATGTTAGTGTGTACATGTTAGTGTGTACATGTACATGTTAGTGTGTACTGTCCACGCTCTGGCTACCCGACCACATCCTGTCTGTCACATGTGGCTCTGGCATCACTGTCCCCTCTGAGAAAACAATATCCACAACATTTTTATGAAGTTTATGAATCACCCTCCAGGTTCTACTCATACCCATAATTAGTCCAATACAGTCATTTTATGAATTTATGAACACGTTGGTGCTGATGCGTTTATCACTTTGCTGTAACGAGCCATTTCAAAAACATAAGGCTTCACCTGTGTAAATAACCAGCTCACAACAAGACACAGTTCCAATGCTGTTGCTTCTTTTATTCACTTTTTTTTTTTCGTATTTAGTGAAGTATTTATTTGATATTTTAAGGTTATGGACCACATTGATAACCAGTGCAGTGATTCTGACCAATATTGGACCAAGACCAACCTTTCTGTGTAGAGTGGATCCATGTATGATATGACTCATCCTAGCTTGTTTGTCTCTCTTGTTTCAGCCCCGGGCGCTCGCCTATCTCCTTTGACCATGAGATTGTGATGATGAACCATGTGTACAAGGAAAGGTTCCCCAAGGTTTGTACTCTACACACACACACACACACACACACACACCTTCACGTGCACTGTGGCTGAAGCAGGTTTATAGAAGGAAGAAGGAGAGTTTTTGACTGAATTTACAGTTGAACCAAAACAAATGTTAACACCAATGAGGTTAAACATAATAACCAAAACCAACTTGTGTCACGTCATGACGTCGGCAAAAAAAAAAAAAAAAAAACTTTATTTTTTTAGTGTCAAGCAAGGGCAGGAAGTGTGGAGTTCACCTCCCCTCTGTTCCCAAATTTTCCTTACACCACAACCGGCTGAGGCCGATGCTGCACAGTCTGTTCTCAGTGGAAACCTGTTTTTAAAAATGATTTTATTGTCTTATCTAAAGTCCAGTCAACACCGTCATAAACATGTGATCACAGTGCTTTGTCTCTGTCGCTTTTTAAACTGGAGTAAACCGAAGGAGTTGTTGATCCACCTCGTTTCCCTGAGTCACACAAACTTACTAAACAAGGCAGCAGTAGAGCAGCAGCTCCTGAGGACCAAATGAGCTAAACATGCTGATTTTCTCTATGGACTTTGGCGTGGTTGAAGTGGTTGAAAAAGACTGTCTGATTGTGAGGTGAAGCAGCGTTTTGCAGACTTAAGCAAGTGTAGAGGTTAGGCCTTTTGTTAGGTTGCTACATAGTGAATTTCCCATGTGTAGGACCAATAAAATCTTTGTGTTCAGCAACAGCTAAGAGCAGATTATCCTCTACAACTGTTCTTACCAGGCAAGGGAAATCTAAATATGCCACCACAGCCACCACAGAAGGCCCTCGTCTAAACTAATTTGATTGCAGGAAATACTTGATATCTACCCAATACTTGACGCTCTCCCACAAACTGACTGATTACGTCCCAAGTAAAAAAAATCAAAAAGTTTGTGTGAACGTCAGCTGGTGTACTGACATTATAATAGTGTGTAGGTGTGCTTAGTGTCTAGAAACAAGTGTCTGAAACAATTACTCAATTAATCAATTATTAATCTACTATTTTGATAATCGATAATTTGAACTATTTTGATAATCGGTTTGAAGCTTTTATCATTAAAACATGAAATGTGAAGATTTTCTTCCTTTCTTTGCTCCATATAACAAAGAAATCATTAAAACTCAATCATTTTTGTTTGTGGACATTCGAGAAACACTGATTAACTTTTTTTTTAACATTTTCTGACATTTTATTGACCAAACGATGACTCGTGAAAATAATCGATTGTGGTAATAATTGTTAGTTGCAGCTTCATTAGTGTCATTTCCATAAAATGAACAATTGCCTCGACTGAGGAGGTTCTGTGTTTATCTGTAACTTTGTCCTTCTTTTAGCAATTTCCTGTCTACAGTTTTTTTCACAGATCAATCTGAATGATATCTCTTATATCTCAGCAACATGCTTATGTATGTAAGACCCAAAAAGTCTTTCCATCCATCTCATCATGTGTAGCTATTTGGTCACCTCTGTCTCCCCCCGTGTGCACCTGTGACTCATACCCATCTCCCCCTCCTCCCCCACAGGCGACGGCTCAAATGGAGGAGCGTCTGGCTGAGCTGCTCTCCTCCTCGGCCCCAGATAAAGTGTGCCCGCTGGCTGATGGGGTCCTGAGCTTCATTCACCATCAGCTGACAGAGCTGTCCAGAGACTGCCTGGAGAAAAGCAGAGAGGGCCTCATCACCTCCCGCTACTTCTACGAGCTCCAGGAGAGCCTGGAGAAGCTGCTGCAAGATGTAAGTTCACTGGCGAGAGTCTCCTCACTGCCCTGCCTACATTTATTCACTTCAAATCCAAGAGCTGAACAAGGGTCAAAAAGACCCTTATAACGGTCTTTATTTGAATGTTTTCTCATTAAAATTGACGTTAAATAAAGAAAGATAAGTCCCACAATGGGGGAAAATTACAGTGTCACATCAGCAGAGACAGTAAAAGTAATAAATAATAATAAACATCTATAGAAAGATATTGACTGTTGACATTATACAAACAGACTAGACTGTACAGTATATACACTGTGCTTAATATTTACAGTGTAAACTAGGATTGCACAGTTGACACTTTATTTTTGTCAAAAATCAAACTGCTCCCGAGCCGCTCACTTCATCTCTCAACGGGCCTTTGTCATGTTTTTATGTTCTGACTCATCATGTGTCACAAAATCCATTCATTAGTCCTTAAACAGTAATCACACCACGTAATAGACTGTTTGTATCGTCTCTGACCAAATAATAACAATGTTGTTGTTATTGTTACATCACCTGGAGGCAAATATGGAAGTGTGTTTTTTGTCTCCGTGCCTCCTGCTGCTCGTAGACAGATTGCTGGAGAGTTTTATGCAAATCGGTGCTAATTACGAGGAAAACGAAGGCGGAGTTCAGTAACTTAATGTCAAGCTAATTAACAGAATCAAAGCAGGACAGCTGCACATAGAAATATGGCAACCAAATAATTAAAAGAAATATCAATTCATTATTAAATTGACATGGATCAACTATTAATGGAATAATAACGTAACTGCCTCAAGAGATTTCTTTTTCTCCTGCTGTTACCAAAGTCCATAGTTTTAGTTCTTTTCTACAAACAAAGCATTGGAATCCGTTCTGGACTCTGGATGAAGACATCATGACGACAGCACCTCCCCAGTCACGCTTTGTTTACCGAGGAATAACTCACGACTGTCCGTGTGGCTCGCCGCCGCCACCCGCTCGTCATCGTTACAACCGTCAGCGCCGCGTGACGTCATACACGAGGCACAGAGTCCAGAGTCCTCACTGCTGCCATCTGTATGTTACCAACAAAGAGCTCCCGGTTGCCAGTCGTGGCTCAGCATGACCGTAGTGCTGCGGACGATGTTAGAATCCCTGCACACATGAATATAGACTGTATTTACATGTGTGTGTGTGTGTGTGTGTCAGTGGTGACATCTCTATTAGCTCAGTTTTGTGGTGCCTGGGGGCCGACGTGATGGCTCCCACCGGCCTCTTATTGACCTTCCGTTCAAATGGGCCTCACACACACACACACACACACACACACATGCACACACACACACACACATCCTCCTGGATTTTAATTTCACACTCCAGCAGTCACCAGTGGCTGACGGATGACTCTCCCAGGCGAGCAGGAGGGGTGAAGGAGGTGCAGTCGGTGTGTATTTTGGAGTGAGGCGGGACTTCAACAGAATTCCTTTGTCCCGATTGGACGACTGGGGGCTCGTGTGAAAGGGGAGGCGTGTGTAACACGCACGAAGCCTGTTCGAATGCTTTTGGAGAATACGAGCAAGTTGGCTTGAGCACATGTGGAGAGGCTTCAGATGCCGACGCTGCGACGCAGACTTGGATGATGACATCACCAATCAGGCAGTGTTAGCCAGTTTTGTTTTTGGAGCAGCAGCAGCAGGTGGAGCAGACCTGGAGAGGAAGAGGGGGAAGACAAGGCCATGATCAGGCGGACGGAGGTGTGAGAAGCATCCCTCCCCACATGCGTCGTTTATGGACACCGCTTGTCGTTTCTTTCCCGTCTGCGTTGGCGTTTCAGAGGAGACATGTCACGCGTCTCGTGGCAGAGAAGGCTGGAGGAGGAGGAGGAGGTGGCGGAGGAGGAGGAGGTGCTGGAGGAGGTGCTGAGGAGGAGCAAGTGGACGGTGTTCACTCACAGCTGGGAGGAGGCGGAGGCTGATGCGTTCTTTGCAGTTGAGTTGATCTTGTTTTGAGCTTTATGGACACACTGGCGATGACAGGAAGGACGGGAGCTTGTTGAGGACGGACGTTCGCTCACACTAACTCACTCACATCTCTCAGCTCGTGGTGGTTAACTTCCTGTCACATACTCACTTATAATTGCATGTATTTATAGGGTTCATGGAGAAATTCATGAATTATTAAGCCCACTGCTGTAGGTTTTTCCCGTCTGTAGCTTGTTAATAATTCAGACTTCTTAACAAGTCAATTAGGCCATTGATGATGGTGATATGAACCCAATATTGATGAGTAAATAACTAACAACATACCTTTTTAGATTCAAATTGAAATATACTTAATAAAATCTGTGTATTTTGGAAGGCAGTTCAATTGTTATCTCAATGCATGGGATTTGATTCCATTCCAGAGCAATACTTTTTATTAGAGAATGATTTTTATTACATTTTTGACATTGTAAATATACAGTGACTCACGCTCACATGCTTTACTTTAGCCTTAGCTGCTCTTAGTTAAGTTGAATATTTTCCCCTTTTACTTAAGAGGCTTCGTCACTCTCCAGGTGTCCAGGTATTTAGCCTCTGTTGCACATGTTTGTTATTATTTTACAGTGAAATGTGTTTGGGTTGACGTCGGTGCGTGCGTGCGTGCGTGCGTGCGTGCGTGCGTGCGTGTGTGTGCTGGCTGAGAGCGTGGATGGCCCTTGTTACAGTTTCACTCATTTAGTGGATTATTAGGTCATTTCACCCAAATCACAACTCAGAAACTAAATTTGCTCTCTTTTCTCCTCATAATATCTAAATTATAAAAAAGAAATTTCAAAGTGAAGCTTTTCAAGTTTGTGACATTAATAAAAGGTTTCACTCGTGTTCCACGTCTGTTTTTCACATTTTTTTCCCTCCACTTTTCCTTTAACCTTTATTTTCCATCACATCACTCCTTTAGGTCTTGACATGCTGCATTCCTTTGGCTTTGTCCATGTTTTTATTCGTCCTTTCTTCTTCGTCTTCTTCTCGAGTCATGACCCCATTACAGAAGTCGCAGGAGGCCGACTCACCTCTACCTCCTTCTGTCCTCTTCTGCTCCTGCTCTCGCCTTTTATCTCTCCTCCACCTTTACCCCCCATCTCCTGTGCCTCTCTTCACCTCTTCCTCGCATCCTCTCTCTCATCCATCCCTGTCACGGGCCCTTAGTGACCTGCCCGGCGGTCACTATGGCAACCTGCATGCAGGCCCTCCTCTGCTGGAACCCCAGGGAGACCCGGTTAGACTCCTTGGAGGTTACCTGAGGGCGCAGTGGAGCACAGAGTGCTAACTCAGCTCTCAGATATTGATCGTTCACCTCACTGTACCCAGCGAGGTTCAGCTACAGCTGCAAACATCTGCTTGTAATTGGCTTTCTGCTGGACTCAGGTGGAAACATCACCTGAGTGGACAACATGATGAGTGGCCTCTGATGGGCTCAGTGGATGACATCACCGCTATTGCTCCAGCCATTTATCTTGTCAGTGTTTTTTGTTTTTTGTTTTTTTAACTGAATAATTGCAGAATTAATACGAGACAAAAGTTTATGTGATTTATTTTATATTAGTAAATACGTCATTTGTTTAGCAGGAGCACCATGACCCAGACAGTTAGTGTTCAAATATCAATGATCTTTACTGAGTGAATGCAATGCTATTGCTTCTAATATTTTATAGTTGAAAAACAAACCCAAATACCACAAAATACTATCAAATCTCGCCTTCAAAACACATTTAAGATATAAATAAATACTTACTACTACATGCTACGTCATGTATTTGTATCCACAATTCAGTGGGACCACTGATTCTTTCTGCTGCTGTGTATAAACATGTTTCAGAGTAAGGCTGGGTGATGAGGTGAGAAAAAAAAACATTCGATATTGATATATATCACAATATTGATCAAATCAATATTTCTCTCAAGCTTAAAAGTAAGGCAGACTATAGTTTGTGCTTCTGTGACATACACGGTAAAAACACTATTTAAAATATGACCTGTATTACATGATCTTGAAAAACAATTATTATTACTTTTCACTTCAGATAATACCTGCTTTAAATGAAGGATAATTACTATGTGTGTTAGAAACAATGACATTGACTATACAGTAAATATGGCTGAATTCTGCTATAACAAAAATAATTAGCCGTAAAATTTAATTAAAGTGAATATTAAGTAAAATTTTGTGGATTTCATGTATCTTTTAAACTGATAAGTAGAATAGTTATTTATTATTAATAAATGAATTTTAATTAATTAATATTTAGTGCATTGCACTCATTTATTCAGCCAAGAAAAGTCATCACAGTTACTTTATCACGATTTGACAATATCCAGAATCTGTGACGATGGTCTTTGTCACTATAGAAATATAATATGGATAAACAATATATTCAATATTTTTGCTTAGGCACTTTAGTATAAACTCACAGTCATATATTTGATCAGCTTAAAACTGAAAGCAAAATGGTATTAAACACTATTTGGTGGTGTTGAGTATTATCATTATTAACAATTTTAAAGCATAAACTAGGATTAACTTCATAGAAGAGTGAAGTTGTCATGAATTTTATATTCTGTGCACCCAGCAGGGAGTCTCTGTGTGTCTCTCTGTACGCACACACACACACGCACACACACACACACACACACACAGTCTGCCTCACATACTCTGACTGGTTAATTAGCCGCCGCACAGTTGGAGCGCGTTCCTCTGCTCTCCATTACTCACTGATCACTGGCCTGTACACTCACCACACACACACACACACACACGTGTACATACACGCACACACACCCTAATACATATTTAGTGTGCACATACAGTACATCGACTCCCCTCCGGCTTCCATTACAGTTATAAATAATTCAGGTTTGGGGTTGTGGCCCCAGGGCCCCCAACGTCTGTCGGCACGGCTCTGCTAGACAAACAACATGGAGTCAAGCACGCTTTGTTTATGAAGTACCACCTACACTCTGTTACACACATGAGAAGAGCACACACACACACACACATTCATAACATTATAAACTAGACATGTACATGTACATATGGGCTGCATTCACACACACACACACACACACAAGACACACACGAGACACATTTACCCCCTGAGAATGAAGCATGTTTTACAGCGGGTGGTTTTTAATTGTTCCAGCTTCTACTACACAAACACACACACACACACGCACACACTTCACGGGAGCCCATTTGGTCCCAGCGCTCCGTGTTTGCATTTCCGCTCAGTTCCAGCGGATCGCTGGATAGATTGCCGCGTCTCCACACTGACAGATATTTCACGGTGGATCTCGGGGAGCGAGGCGGAGGTGGTCCAGATTTAAATTACCACTCATGTGTCACCATCAGTTTGTCCTCAAACCGCTGGTGCTGCTGTTTGTGAAGGACAAACACGACATACAATACAGTCTTTATACGCATGAAAATATAGCGCAGTGATACACAGCCATTTGGTAGATGTGCCTGATCAGAATGTTAATTTACTTTAAAATCTGATAATGTGAAGTATTTAAAGTAGAATGTACTAATATAAAACAGTCGCTGGTGGAATTTGAAAGGCTTACCGTCAAATATCTGAAATGTTCAAATGGAGGAATGGAACTTTATTTTTGTTCCAATAGAAGAGACGTTCACTACACAGCTTCAAGGTCACACAAAATGCAGCAGGATGAATTATTTAATATGTAATTAAAATGCATAATGAATACATATTATCATTTATACAAGGGATCCGTCGTCTCTAAAGCAGTTGGCTTTTGTTTGGTCGTTGCATTAAACCCTCATTAAATTTTGTGTGGACAGATTTATTCCAGTGTTGAAATGAAAACAGTGTTAGCTCACCTTCCTCCTGTCTGTCTGTCTGTCTGTCTGTCTGTCTGTCTGTCTGTCTGTGTGTGTGTGTGTGTGTGTGTGTGTGTGTGTGTGTGTGCGCAGGCTCACGAGCGCTCAGAGAGTGTGGAGGTCACCTTCGTCACTCAACTCGTCAAGAAGCTGATGATCATCATCGCCCGACCTGCGCGTCTGCTGGAGTGTCTGGTCAGAAAAACACATGATTTTTATCTATACACAAAATCCCATTGTTGGAATGATCTAACGTGTGTGCACTAGGGCTGTAAAGTGTTAGAGACGAGGCAAAGTGACACAAGTCAAGATTTTTAAATATCACTAAATAATACAAACTTTTCAGAAATTAAAAGAAAGAAAGAAAGACCTGTAAATAAGAGAGACGCAGAGAGAGAGAGAGAGAGTCTCTGTTTCTAATGTAGTACCACTGGTATTATGGTCTTCATGCTGCAAAGGCAAGAGTGCTAACCACTACACCACCCGTGTGTCCTCAACATAAAATGATTATTTAAAAAATTGTAATCCACCAATCAAAGGATAGGAAAATACTTTTAAAGCCATCAAACAAATGTATGATGGAAAATCTCCAGCCCTGGTTTCCTAAATGCTTCTTGAATAGTTCATTATTGCTGGTTACACAGAGCACTTTTGGTGAAAATTAGAAGGTGTTTGAAACTGGAATAGTTTTTTTCATATTCTACAGCTTGACTTCACGCGTGGGTTAATGAACAGTTTATAATCAGCTTAATGTACATGCAGACACACACACACGTGTGCATTCATGGCTCTTGGATGGTGGGGGCGGGGTTTTATGTATGATTCCACTCCATGGTGCACGCCGGGCTCCGTCAGTTTGAGTGAAGATGGTGAAAATCTGAGGCCAAACAGGTGAAACCAACGCAGGAGTGAGAAAGTCAAGAGAAACCAGGAAGAAATGAGTGTAAAAGACACATGGATAATTGGAGGAGCAGTGGAGGGTGAGGATGGAGGACAGGGAGGACGGGGAGGAGGGGGTGGACGGGGAGGGGGGTGCCTGGATACTTGTATCAGTAGTTTTGATTGATCACATGAAGCTGAATCTGTGACACCACACACGATGGGTTTTTACAATTGGAAGCACACAGATAGAAGTGAGGGCAGGGGGTTAAATGTATGTTTGTGAGAGGACACATCATTTTTCTGCCATGTCTTCGTTGTTGTTGTTGTTATTTATCCTCCAATTGTACTATTTTGTTGTTGTTGTGCACCACAAAAGGCAAACAGGACTTTCCTATTTTAAAATAATCTTCTAAACTGAGGCAAGGACGAGATTAAGTGTCTTTTAAGAGACAGTTAAGGTTTTTTGTGTGTTTTTTCTTATACTGAGAGTTAGCTCTGCTTTAGTGAGAACAGGCTTCCGGTAGAACAGCATTGCAGCAGTCTAATCGACTGAAGATATAGGCATGGACCAGTTTTTCCACTCCCTGCTGCACCATTAGTCCTTTAAGTCTTGATATAATACTCAACTTTTAAGAAGCCAGCGTTTCAAAAAGCAACGCAATCTTCACTTTACACCCAAATGGCGAAATTAAGCAGGAAACCCATTCTTAAGCAGAGGTGATGGCTCTGAGACGGCAAGGTCATCTCTGCTTTCTCTAAAACGGGTTAGTCATAAAATGTTTATACTGTTTTATTCACATTTCATTACTGAAAGTTCACTATCATCTATATGACTAGTTTGTTCAGAATCAGCTGGTTGTCTAGTATGGTGCATTAAAAGCTCTGTGCAGTCTATGAGACGGACATAAACACATATATGTGTGTTTTTATATATATATATATATATATATATATATATATATATATATATGTATATATATATATATATATATATATATATATATATATGTATATATATATATGTATAAATATATATATGTATATATGTATAAATATATATATATATATGTATATATATATATATATATATATATATATATATATATATATATATATATATATATATATATATGTATATATATATATATATGTATATATATATATATATATACATATATATATATATATATATATATATGTATATATATATATATATATATATATATATATATATATATATACATATATATATATATATATATATATATATGTATATATATATATGTATAAATATATATATGTATATATGTATAAATATATATATATATATGTATATTGTTCTCTGTAAATGTTCATCCATTCTCTGTGTGTCAAATCTGCAGGAGTTTGATCCTGAGGAGTTCTACCACTTGTTGGAAGCAGCAGAGGGCCATGCCAAGGAGGGCCAGGGCATCAAGTCCGACATCCCAAGATACATCATCAGCCAGCTGGGCCTCACCAGGGACCCCCTGGAGGGGTATAAGACCTTTACCAGCACCTGCGCTGTAGCTTGATGTTTCACTTTCTGGTGCTGCTTGGTGACTGATCAACATGGTATGTGTTCTCTTAGAAATGGCCCAGCTGAGCAGTTATGATAGTGGGAACCCAGAGACCCCAGAGACTGATGAGTGTGTGGACGTGAGTACATGAACAGAACCTGTGCCTGTAGTAATTATTCTAAAATACTTGTTATACGATGTCACTGATCATAGTTGATAGTTTATTTAAGTATTTTAGAATAGATTAGAATACTTCCTGTCAGTGCACTGGGGAACAGTACAATGAAACCTTATCATTTTATATAACCTGTTTCATTTAAGAACATTATTGTTTTTCCATGCCGTCACTGAACGTCCGTGTGCTGTGTGTGTTTCAGAGTCGAGGAACCACAGTCCCTGCAGCTCCACCACAGACTAAGACCAAAACACCCAGAGAGGAAGACTTTGAAAACATCAAGCTCATCAGTAACGGCGCCTATGGGTACGACAACATACACGGTCTCCTCTTTCTCTAAATGAATGGATACCAGCCACAATTTTAAATAACACCTCCTCCGTTTCACTACATTGAATTTGAATAATTAAGTGTAGGAATAATGTGTAACGTCCTGTGTCGCAGTGCTGTGTTTCTGGTGCGTCACAAGGAGACCCGTCAGCGCTTCGCCATGAAGAAGATCAACAAGCAGAATCTGATCCTGAGGAACCAGATCCAGCAGGCCTTTGTCGAGAGAGACATCCTGACGTTTGCCGAGAACCCGTTTGTTGTCTCCATGTTCTGTTCTTTTGAGACCAGGAGGCACCTCTGCATGGTGATGGAGTATGTGGAGGGTAAGACATCCGTCCTCAGGCATGAGTCGTGTGTTTAGACGTCCCGCGTTGTCTAATGTTGCGGCTGTTGTCCGCAGGCGGAGACTGTGCCACGCTGCTGAAGAATATCGGGGCCTTGCCGGTGGATATGGCTCGTATGTACTTTGCAGAGACTGTGTTAGCGTTGGAGTATCTGCACAACTATGGCATTGTGCACCGAGACCTCAAACCTGACAAGTAAGACACACATTTGCAGTCGTTTCACATTTGCAGTCCATTTTAGAATGGAGCAGGGTTTTGAGTCGTAAACCTTCCCGTCTTCTCCCGCAGTCTTCTCATCACCTCCATGGGACACATTAAGCTCACTGACTTTGGTCTCTCAAAGATCGGACTGATGAGTCTGACTACGAACTTGTATGAAGGACACATTGAGAAAGACACCAGGGAGTTCCTCGATAAACAGGTGATGACTCGTGCATTCACTTTTTTAATCTGGTGTTCATGTCTGGATTTTGTGCTTTTTCTCTCTCTCTCTCTCTCTCTCTCTCTCTCTCATCTGTCCGGTCCTCACGTCACATAACCAGCCAAACAAATGATAAAAATTAAAATAAATGATTAAATAATTTAAAACAGGTCGAGTATGACCAGCCTTTACCTGTCCAATAGAAGTAAAAATGAAAATTGCTACATTAAAAACTGAATAACCAAATGAAACATGGCATACGTGCGTCTTCAGGTGTGTGGTACCCCAGAATACATTGCTCCAGAGGTGATTCTGCGTCAGGGCTACGGGAAGCCTGTGGACTGGTGGGCGATGGGCGTCATCCTGTACGAGTTCCTAGTGGGCTGCGCTCCTTTCTTTGGAGACACACCCGAGGAACTGTTCGGTCAGGTCATCAGTGGTGAGTTGATCCTGTGGCACGTGGCAGAAACACATGTGAACACAGGGATGTGGGTGTTATGTTAGACGAGAACTGTGGGTGTGGAAAAAAAAACACACAAGGAGAGAGAGAATCTTCTTCCCGTCTCAGTCACAACATTTACTGTGAACGCTGCCGACAGCAGAGCCAACATTATCATCAGTATTGAAGTGATAGAGATCTTACAGCAGAGGCACATATAAGTAAGTAAAGCTTTATTTGTATAGCACCTTTAAAAATATGCAATTTACAAAGTGCTTTCACATACACATGTACATACACATGTACAGTAGAAACAAAACAAATAAAAATAATGGTCATATTTACATATCATGGTAAATTGATTTAAGGTGCTTGCAGAGAAGGAAAAACAATGAGATAAAAGGATAAAAAGACGGCATCACATAAAAGCAAGTCTATAAAAACGAATTTTATTTAAAAGATGACACTGAATTAGCAAGCCTGATCTCTGCATATCTGACGTACAGGGAATAAAATCAGTCATAATTCCTCTTCTTTGCATTCCCTTTGATGAAAGGTCAAATCAATGTCCGTAAAGCTGCATCGATCCTGATGTGATTCTGTCTCTCCTGAGTGATGCAGTGTGCTGGTAAAGAATCAAGGGCCTCAGCAGTGGGTGCAGTAGTTTCCTCTGTCCTCCTGATATTTGTCAGTTAAATTGTGATTGTATGAGAAAGTGACACATGGAGTGACTTGACCTGAGTGAGCAGTTGATGTGCAGCCACATTCTGAGGTGCCAGCCTATTTGAGGGTTTAAAAGCAAACAATAACATTTTAAAATCAGTCTTAAAATGCCAGCGTGGGATCATTTTTACGCACACTGGTAAGAAAAACGTGTGTCACCAAGTAGCCTTTGAGTTTTGATAGAAAGCTTGTTTTTATGACAGAGCTGCATTTGTTTGTCAACATTTAAAGTGACATAGTTGTTGATCCATTGCTGCCTCTATCAGTAAGTTCAAGTTACTGTATGTTTATTACTGTTTGTATGTTCTTAATTCAAGTTTCCCTAAGACACACAAACCTACCAACTGAGCAGTAGAGCAGACAGAAATGCTGCTTTTCTCTATGGACTTTGGTGCATGAGCTAAAGATTTCATTAGTTGAGGCTTGTATTTGCACTGGCAGCGATGTTGTCACTGAGAGCCGGCCTTCATGACTGTACGTGCCTCATAAAACTACACTCCACTACCTCTTTAAAACTGTACCGTAAGAGAACCGCAGCTTTGTAGTTACACTGTACCTGAGACACAGAAACGTGTGTTTGTGTTAGATGAAATTATCTGGCCAGAGGAAGAGGAAGCTCTGCCTCAGGAGGCCCAGGACCTCATCTCCAAACTGCTGAGGCAAAATCCACTGGAGAGACTGGGCACAGGTAACAAGCGCACACACAAACACGCACAGTCGTAACCGTTTGATGGTCAGATCTCACTGAAATATATCCTCGTCCGTCTGTCTGTCTGATTGATTCCTCTCCCTCTGTTCCTTATTCTCCGTCTCCACAGGAAGTGCCTTTGAAGTGAAGCAGCACCTGTTCTTCACAGACCTGGACTGGAACAGCCTTTTGAGACAGAAGGCTGAGTTCATCCCCCAGCTGGAGTCAGAGGATGACACCAGCTACTTTGACAGTATGTATCCGAGTTAGCTGTCAGCTGCCACTCACACTGTTAGAAACGCCACTGATCTAATCGCTGTGTCGCCGTCAGCTCGTTCTGATCGGTACCACCACCTTGACTCGGAGGAAGAAGACGACACCAACGACGATGAGCACGTGGAGATCCGACAGTTCTCGTCCTGCTCGCCTCGTTTCAGCAAGGTACGTGGAAGTATTCATTCACATTCACTCACCCCATCAACAAACACCGATTCAAGCCTGTAGAACTCTCTCCGAAAAGAATTAATAATAAGAAAATAAGAATTATAGCTGTCGGGTCATTTTGTTCACCCTGTAGTTTGAAGATGTATTGATTCAGAAGCCAAGTAATCTAATCTAACCCCAACCCAATCTTTTTAGAGGATTACTCTTAGTGCTGAAGATACTGACGTTTTTGTAGGAAGTGACCAGGATGGACAGGATTAGAAAAGAGCAAGTCAAGGCTGAGATGGTTTGGTCACGTGCAGAGGAGAGATCGTGATTATATTGGAGGGGGAGGAGAAAAGAGGAAGACCACAGAGAAGCTTCATGGATGTTGAGAAGGAGGACAGTTGGTGTAACAGGAGAGGACAAGGCGAAGGCACATGATCCTCTGTGGCACCCCCTACATCGAGAGGAGACTCTCTGTGCTTTCTATTTACTGTATATGTTCTTTATTATAAGAGTATCCATATAATATAATATAATATAGTACAATATAATATAATAATAAGAGAAAGTCTCTAAAACAAACGCACTAAAGGTTGTGTCACGTGTGGATGATGTTGTGCAGGTGTACAGCAGCATGGAGCGTCTGTCTCTGCACGAGGAGAAGAGGACTCCTCCTCCCACCAAACGCAGCCTCAGTGAAGAGGGAGGCGATCGCATCGACAGCCTGAGTGGACTCAAGTCCAGAGATCGATCCTGGCTGGTGGGATCTCCAGAGATGTGAGTTCTTCACCTTCACCATGGACTTTTAGAATCATAAGTTATGCATTTATTCACAGCACCTGACTGTGCTTGTTTTTATTTCCGTTGTTGTTGAATGTATTTTGCAGTTTGACATGAATGTGTGATCTTTGCACCCGCTCACTTCTCCCCAGCCTCAGGAAGCGTCTGTCTGTTTCGGAGTCGTCGCACACGGAGAGTGACTCCAGCCCACCGCTGACCGTCCGGAGGCGCTGCTGCTCCGCCATCATTGAGATGCCCCGCTTTGCCATCTCCGCTGAGGAGGAAGGAGGCCAAGGTAAAAGCAACAACATCCACCTCAGCCCAGAAACACTGGACAGAATAAAAGAAAGATGTTGAGACTCTTTGCTGTCATCAGATGTTCATGATGTAAGTGTAGCTCCTAACTCCGCCCATCTCTTCCCTCCTCGGTTGCAGCAGGAAGTCGTAAGAGTCCCAGCCTGCTGGGTCCCAGTGTAGTGAGGGGTCCAAGGAGCGACGAGCTGCCCCTCACCATTCCAGAGCTGCCACTGGAGAGAGAGCTGAAGCTGGACGAGTCTCCCACCACCCCGACCTCCACCTGCAGTCAGCTGAGCAAGAGCACCCTCACACGTCAGTACAGTCGCACACACACACACACACACACTACAGAGACACACACAGGGACAATAACACATGACAAATCTGATCGATTAAGTGAGTGAATCTGGTTCTGATGGACGTCATCATGTCTTATCTATGCTTTTTCATCACCGTACCTCGAGAGAAAGAGAAACGTCACAATTCTCAAACCTCATCCTCTAATTTATACTTTTAATTATTATATTATTATTATTATATTTAATAACAAATGACTTTTCATGTGCGTAAACTTTGGATACGTTTAGAGTTTTACTTTTACTTTAAGTAAAAGTAAAAAAGTGCAGGCAGGAAAATGGCATTACAATTTAAATACCAACTGTTGTCACATGTTATTGTTTTTATTCTCTATAATGTTGTTTAGTGGAACAGAACAGCAAATATAGATTTAATAAGGAGCTACTGACACCTAAATAAATCCAGCTCCACATGAATTCAGTGTTTTAAAGTCTGAGGTTTTCTAAAGAACTGCACCACTGTGTTGAGAGGAAGTGCCCTCGCCTTCACTTCTCCATCTTCTTCTGCCAACACAGCCACCACCAGTGACCACGGTCAGAAAGGGAATGGCAGTAATGGAGCTGTTAGAAGTGCGGCAGACAGTGAGTCTCCATCCACCCCAAAAGCCATCAGTGACCTGGCAGCACGCAGAGCTCGCCATCGCCTGCTGTCTGGAGATTCAGACAAACACTCCACAACGCCGAGCTCTCGGCCAATCAACAAGGTCATCAAGTCTGCGTCGGCCACCACGCTGTCACTGATGATCCCTGCAGGTCAGTGAGTCACTACTGTCGCATGAGCTACTCACACAGGATGAATAAAAAAAAAAAAAATGGTGCTTCCTAACCTTCATTCTTTTTTTTGTTACGTACCCAGTGACACTTTGTCCGATGCTTGAAACTGTGACGCTAATTCTGCACTTTTTAGAGTCTAAAAACCTCCCCTACTAAAACCTGTATTGCTGTCATTAGACCACCACGGAGCCTCCCCGCTGGCCAGCCCAATGTCACCACACTCACTGTCGTCCAATCCGTCGTCCCGAGACTCCTCTCCGAGCCGGGACCTGTCCCCGGCCGTGAGCAACGTCAAGCCTGCCATCATCATCCACAGAGCGGGCAAGAAATACGGCTTCACTCTGAGAGCAATCCGAGTGTACATGGGAGACACTGACATCTACACTGTACATCACATGGTCTGGGTAAGCACACAGTCACAGCTCATACACAATATTCAATAACAGAAACAACGTTCTCTGCACTGATCCATAATCACTCAAGAGTTACAGCACGTATAAGAATGACGTTTTTTGGCCTTCAGAAGGTTCTTGAATGACTTGGATCCATCTGTTCTGATAGAGTTTGGTAGAATGTTCTACTGTCAGGGAACCACACACCAGGCTGGATGTAAAATAGAGACTAAGATGCTGCTTTGTAACCAAGGATTTAAAGATAATTGACTTTTATTTATATCGTTCGGTATCATGATGTGAATCAAGCTTGAAGTAACTGGGTCAATATAAGAGATATAGAGCTGCACACAGGTTGGTTCTCTGGAATAATGAAACGTTTTCTTTTGAGACGTTTTGAGACAACACACGCTCTAAAATAACATGTAATCTACTGTTTATGATCTTCAAATACACTTTAATTTCAGATAATGTCTATTTTATTTCTGCCTTGTCAATGTTAAATATCCTTCATTTAGCAATAAAAGTATATTTATGTCTGACTGTGACTTGAATTTACTTCTGGCAGTCATTAGTGGTGGACGTCAATGAGCATCACAACCCATGAGAGGAGGATTACTATAATAACTACATTAATACAGTTTTTTGATCCAAAATACTCTTTGTACAATTGTGACTGTGTGGTTCCTGTGAGATGGGATTCTTGCTGTTGACAGAAGAAGGCAGTAAGTAACAAAACAACATCCTTATAACCCGGAGCTCGCTCTCTCTCTCTCTCTCACAGCATCTGGAGGATGGGGGTCCAGCCCATGAGGCGGGGCTGAGGGAGGGAGACCTCATCACACATGTCAATGGAGAGGCAGTCCATGGTCTGGTTCACACTGAGGTGGTGGAGCTCATCCTGAAGGTACTCGGCTCACTCAGCTCCACTTTAACACATGAATAATTCAAAGGCTCCGTGTTCACCAAGGTTTCCCTCATATACCTGTGAAAAATCCAACAACTACAAACCTTATTCAACTTCTTTAACTTCTTTGCTGAAGGACATAAAAAAAAGTGGAAAGTGAAAATAAAAAAAGGACAAACCGTAAAGTGATACTTGAGCTTTCTTGAACTGTGATTGTGTGATGTAGTGACACAGTCAGTGCTGGGCACATGTCTGAAAACTGCCAAATGAACAAAAATGTTAATCTAAAAAAACAACACTAACTTAACTACTAGAGTGGTTGTTTTGTCTATTTTAATGTTTTAAATAAATTAACAATCAACATTAATCACACATACTGTAATTTAAAATAAAAAGTTTAATGTTTATTAGAATCTGTTCTAACATTCCAGGTGGATTTCTTTCTAGATTTAAGTGTTGGTTTTTAAAATAATGTGTAAAACATGTAAGAATGGACAAAATCACAGCTATGACCTTTCTAGAATCCTGGTAGTTTGAGTGTTACACTGCAAAAAATGAAAATATGTACTAGTGCAATTGACTTGATTTCGGTGTATTTATCTAATCATTTTTTTTTACTTTTTTTCTTATTAAGGCTGAAAATACTTAAGATAGTTTGACTTTTTTCAAGGTATTTTGTTCCCCTAATTTTCCCCTAATAGGGGTTATTGATTTCCTTGTCTCTACAATATCTTAAAAATATGATCATTAGACTGCATTTTCTGACCACAACTGAAAAAGTGGTGCAGCAGGAGAGTGAGAAGTTTACAAAGTCTGTGGATAGAATTAGCACGTTTAGCTCCAGGGGACACAAGAGCTACTGGTCTTCTGCTTTGTTTGGCAAGTTTGTGTCACTTGGGTAAATCAGTAGATCAACAACTTCCTGCGTGCAGTGATGTAAAAGAAAAAGCCTTGGCGAACTCTTCCCTCAGATATTGTAAAGACTAACGTAGTCATGGAGTTTATCATGTCTTCAGTGAGAGGAAGTGTTCATGAAACACTTGAAGTGAATCTTCATCTCCAGTGTGGTTTGTGTTGTTCCTCAGAGTGGCCCTAAAGTGTCCATCTGTGCCACTCCGTTTGAAAACACGTCCATCAAAATCGGACCCGCCCGAAAGACCAGCCACAAATCTAAAATGGCGAGGCGCAACAAGAAGACCAAGACCAAGGAGAGTCAGGACAGGTGAAGCACATGTCCGACATGACTTTATGTCAAGCCTGCGCGCGTGGACTCCTGGACTGATCATTCTGTGTGTGTTGTTTTTGTTTAGCAGTAAGAAGAGAACGTCTCTGTTCAGGAAGATCACCAAGCAGGCGTCGCTCCTGCACACCAGCCGCAGTCTGTCGTCTCTGAATCGCTCCCTGTCCTCTGGGGAGAGCGGCCCTGGCTCACCAACGCACAACCTGTCACCGAGAAGCCCCACACAGGGCTACAGGTCCACGCCTGACTCCACCCTCTCAGGTGCGTGAGCGACCCAGGCAGACATGTGCCTGTGTAATCCCAGCTCTAAATCCTGAAGCTAACAGTAGCAACAACTAAAAACAGTTCAAGTGATAACCAATTAATGTTGTGAAGGATGTATTTTACATCATTTGGTCATTATTTTAACATTCAGAGAGAAAGACAATATGAATATGAATGGTTGATTAATGTTTAATGCATCATCTCTATAAATACAGGTGCAGGAAACTCGTCCCAGAGCAGCTCCCCGAGCTCCAGCGTCCCAAACTCCCCGGCGAGCTCTGGCCACATCCGGCCCAGCTCTCTGCACGGCCTCGCCCCCAAGCTCCAGCGCCAATACCGTTCACCCCGACGCAAGTCTGCCGGCAACATCCCCCTCTCCCCTCTGGCGCGCACACCGTCGCCCACGCCTCAGAGCAGCTCGCCACAGCGCTCGCCTTCCCCGCTGCCGAGCCACGCTCTGGGACAGCCGGCTGTGGGCCAGTCCTTCCCTGTGAAGCTCCACTCCTCCCCTCCCCTGGTGAGGCAGATATCCCGACCCAAGAGTGCAGAGCCTCCGCGCTCTCCACTACTCAAGAGGGTGCAGTCGGCTGAGAAGCTGGCCTCCTCCCTCTCTAACACCCCCTCGTCTCCCGCCGGAGTGGCGGCAGTGGGGGAGAAGAAGCTGGCGGCGGGAGCAGCTGTGGGAAGTCGGAAACACAGTCTGGACATCTCACATTCAGAGTTCAAGAAGGAGATTCTCCAGCGGGACCCAAGTCTACAGAGCCTGCAGGTACGAGTTTCATCACACAGCAGACTCTTTATTGATTGATCGTTTATGCAGATAAAATAAAGAAATGGTCAGTTCATTTATTCAGTGCATGTCTTATGTCTAAGACAAGTTTCATGTTTTTATTTGTGTGTAATTGTATGAGATACTGACACCAGAGTCGGCCCTGACTCGGCTCCATGTGAACCAGCCTGTGGGATGAAAGCTCGCTCTCACTGGAAACATGAAGAAAAAACACTTTACTAAAGACTAACTTTATAATATATGATAATTTATCCTATTCTGCCAATTAATCTCGCTGTTAGACAACCTTTAGGTTTTTTTTGTTTTAGTTAAGTGTTTGAAATCATGTGTTCAGATTTACTTCAGTGACACAAAGAAGAAAAAGACAAGCAAGTTATAAACATGCTGATATTTTCTGTGGACTTTGGTGTAGGAGAGTGAGCAATTTAAAAAATTCCAACTTTCAACTTTTGGAAAAAGAAGCGAAAGCTTCTATACACAAGCATAATATTCTTAAGAAGTCGTAGACATAAGCATGTGTACGTGTCATGATGTGAACCCTTAGTGAAGACGCATAAGTCTGTTTTCCCTTGTGTCCGTACTGACAGCCGTGTTTTTAATGCCAGTGAGCATCAGTGTCTCAAGCTGACACACGCAGAGAAGACTGAGTCAGTGCCTCATACAACCACACTTTTAAAAAGCCCTAGATGATCTCTTTATATACACCATCGTGTGCTTTATGAATCAGTTACTTAACACTGTGAACAAACTCATTTCCTCTTCTTCCTCACTGACCTTCAGGAGTCCGCCAGCGAGGGCGTGCTGTCCTCAGCAGGACGGGGCGTGGAGAAGGGCTGCCTGCAGAAGCACTCCTCTTCCTCCTCCTCATCTAGGAAGTTAGGGCGTCAGGAGGGAGACAGTTCCCTGATGTCCGTGTCCGGCTCGCTGGGCCTGGCCCCCGGGAAGAGCAAACTGAAAGATAAGCTGTCAGCCATCCGGCAGGACAGGGCCGAGCGGCGGGAATCACTGCAGAAGCAAGATGCCATACACGAGGTGGACTCCTCTGAGGATGAGACGGATGAAGGCTCAGAGGACAGCCAGGATGGGCGCAGGGGGACGACCTTTACCCCTCCTCCCCTCCTGAGGCCCACCACTGTGCGAACAGGTCCTGGAGGAACACTACCATCCCTCTGTCTCTCCCCCTGCACCCCACACGCTACATTCACCCACACAGGTCCCTCACAGACGGGTAGGCCCACTCCCTTGCACACCCTCCCCTCCCTCGCAGAGACCAAGTGTGGTCACAGCACCTCCTCCCCTGCTTCTTCCTCAGAAGATGGTGAAAGACGGGAGAGGAAAGTTCTGGACCTAAGCGGCACCACTAAACCCACTCAGGGCCCGCTTCTCTTCCCTACTCCAGGCAGTGCATTCATCTCAGTCAGCAAGGACACTTTCCTCAAGCCCACTCCTCCACAAGACTCAAAGATTCTCCGTACGAAAACTGTCCCCTCAGAGTCCAGGACTGAAGACCGAACCCTGGACAGCCCAAAGACCCCAATCCCATCTACCACCATCACTCCCAGCACTCCTGACTACAGAACAACCACTAACACCACAGACTGCAGAACAAGCACGAGCACAACAGATTGCCAAACCACTGAGAGCCAAGAGACTCCCCGCGCCTCCTGCTCCTCTCCAGGCGTCCCCAAAGAGAAGAAGGAGGCCGACAACCGCAGACTATGTGCAGCTGCTGCCGCTGCAGGTCTGACTACTTCAGTGTCATCCACCTCCAGCCCCAATTCCACTTCAAGCTTCCCGGTTCCTCCCCCCGAGAGTAGCATGGACAAAGTGGTGTCTCAGTTGGCGATAGTAGCTAAGAGCGTTCTTGGTCCTGTCAAACTTAGCACAGCTGCAGACAAGAGCCAGAAGGACCAGAACGCATCCAGATGCGGCATCGCTGAAGTCGTCCCACCAAATGACATGCTGTCGTTCTCCTCCAAACACCCTCAGTCGCCCCGCCTCTCTCCAACTCAGCGAGTTTCCTCACCGACCACGTCGCAAAGTTCAGCCAAACCCTCTGCCCAAGTAGACTGCACAGCTCCAGCACGGCCGACCTGCAAAGACGTCCAAGAAAGACCCGCAACGGCACCTGCAAGCAGTGGGGACGCTGCCACCTCAGCAGCTGCAGCAGCAGCAGCAGCAGCAGCGGCGGCGGCGGCGGCTCAGTCCACCGTGATCGAGAGCTCTGCCACTTCTGCAACAGCCGAGCCACAGCGCAAGAGGTCCGAACCCCAGACGTCAACTGCCACCGCCACCGCCAGCGCCACCGCCGCGTCCTCTCAACACGACAAAGTGACCGCCAGCAAAAAGACGTAGCAGCAAAAGAGAAAATGTACAGATCACACCACCCTCCCCCAGTGCTGGCTTGAGGTTAACTCACTCATACTGCATTGTGGGAATGAAACGACTTCATCACAACTTCACACTAACAAGAGATTTTAAGTTGGAGAAGAACGGAGCAGAGAGAGAGAGGGGCGGAGCTGTCGGAGGCAGAGACAGACGTGCTAATCCATACTTTCATTCCAGCTTCATGTTTTTATTTTGGTGTCCTCACACTTTGATTTCTGCTTTCACGCTAAATGCAGCAACAAGCTAAATAGACCAAATGGAATTCTCGCGTCGCTTCAGTCCCCGATGCTCCGACTCTGCAGGTTTGAAGAGTTTCCTGTAAATGTTGCTGTCGGATTAGATTAGATTAGACTAGAGTTTGATAGAGAAGTGAAAAGTGCTATCAGGCCCTGACCAGGCACATAGAGTATGTGATGGATGCAGACTTTTCTGAAAGTATTTGGTGGAAAATGGAACAGTGGCAGCAGACGTGATGTGCACCGTCACACCTAAGTGTGTGTTCTCTCCCACATGTAGATATCTGGGAAACACCAACTTTGTCTAAAGTATTAGGAAAAGTTTCCCAAGACAAATGAAACAAATCAATAACTTTATGCTAAAATTTGAATAATTTAACTTTGCGTCACCAAAAACTGAACTTCAATCGGCTTCTTCAATATTTAAATACGTCAGCAAAAACATCGCAACTCATGAACGTGGAGCTTTTAGATGTTTTTCCACTCCAACTCTTAACCTTTAGCCATAGCAGGTTTTTTTCCCCTCCAAATGCTAAAAGCTAAACTAGCTCAATTTTATATTCAGTTGCATATTAGCATTAGCGTGAGTATGTGTTTTTATCATAAACTTCTACATTATGAAAGTGAAACGATGGCCTGAGCTGTAGTGAAGATTCAAAGTGGGACCACCACCTCTTTTATTTCTGACCCCGACTCATTTTATTATAACCGTCTGTGTCGTTGTTTCATCTCTGTCATCTTAAGCCTGGTTTAAACTCGGACTCTGCATTAATCCACACTTCTGCCTCAGTTATATCTACTTCAATAATTAAGAGGAAAGATTTAAATAATTAAAGATCAGGGTCATACAAAAGGAGCTGAAAGAGTCAGCTGGAGGTGTGTGGTTACTATGACGACGGAGTATAAATCAGGCTTAATCGTGCAACTCTGTGTTTGTGTGAGGGAGCCTGGTCATGTAAATACATATAAGGATATTTAAAGATGTGTTGTGCATCGGTTTTATACGGAGAGAGAGAGAGAGAGAGAGAGAGAGAGAGTCTTTAATTTAGTCTGATTAAAGGTAAAAAAAAAAAAGACAAGTAATCACTATAAGGAAACGACTGTCTGTCGTGTTCTGGTTGAAGCTCAGTTCTGCTGTTGCTTTAGGAGGTAAAAACAAAATGCAGTGAAGTCATGAAGTCAGTTTGTGCTGTTTTTTCTGTCCTGTTCTTCTCGCCTCCCCCCCGACGTCCTTTATTCCGACTCTGTGTTTTAAAGTAATAGTTTGTTTGTGTTTTTTGTTGCTTGGTCTGAGTCGTGCTCCTCTGTCAGTCGTGTGCTGACCTCCACCTCCCTCAGTGTGATGCTCACTGATTCCACTTTCATGTAAAGGACACTGTTACGGTGACACTGACTGTGCTATGTTTACATGTTCTTTTTCCTTTCATTTGTTGCCTGTCGCAGTCAGTGGTCGTCTGACAGGCTCCGCGTGTTTACGCCTCCGCGTGTTTACGCCTCCGCGTGTTTACGCCTCCGCGTGTGTTTACGCCTCCGCGTGTTTACGCCTCCGCGTGTGTTTACGCCTCCGCGTGTGTTTACGCCTCCGCGTGTTTACGCCTCCGCGTGTGTTTACGCCTCCGCGTGTGTTTACGCCTCCGCGTGTTTGTGTCTCGTGTGACGACGCCTGTAATGGAGGTCATTTTAAAACTGAGGAACATTCAGTGCACATATTATGTCATGATCACCTCAACTCTTGTGTGTGTGTGTGTGTGTGTGTGTTCTGTAGCAGAGCAGAAGTGTGTTGACAGGTGTGCGTGTGTGTGTGCGTCATGTGCGTGTCATTTTGCCTCTTAGTGAGCTCAAACCACAGAAACGAGATACATGGTTCACTTTAGTCTCACTGCTCACAAACCAAAGAGGCCAAAACATCCCATTTGAGTGTGAGCATGGACGGATCCATGAGCACACGTCTGATTCTGTGCTGATGAAACTCTCGCTCGTTCAGTCACATGTTGTTGAGCTGTGGATCCATCGCTCCTCGTAGCGCACGCTGAGTGTGATGGAGGTGACGAGTTCTCAACGTTCCCAGTGGCCTGATGAGCACTGGCCCATAAACATCTCATTCTGTGAATCACACTGATGTGTTTCACTCTGGAATATGTCAAATCCACCTTCTTTTCCCGTCTTCCCTGTTCTCTCTGTGAGGAGCATAGAGCCCCGCCTCTTTGTGGAGTTCTGTCTCATGATTGGATAAAACATAAGATGCTGGAAAAGAACTGTTGCAGTACAGAGCTAATTTAACGCAGATGCGACTGGTTTAATGTTAAGAAACTAGTTATTTGTGCCTCAAATTTAAACCTTTGAATTAGGACTGAATGTTTGTGTTTAAATGAGGACCATCACCATCACACACACACACACATGCACCTTCTCCTGTGTGTAAAGATGATGTTGGTGCAGCCTCTGGTGGAGAGTGAGGCCAGTGTCACTTTCCCTGGTGGAGTCATTCATCTCAGGCTCTGAGTCTGTTCACCACACACACACACACAAGGTCAGGTTGGCCAAAACCAACACTACCCAGCATCCCTCAGGCTCCTCTGTCCCTGCTCTACCCATCATGCACCTCTCTGCCTCTACAGCAGACACGCACGCCACAGGTTCATTCAATTTGAACTTGAAAACCACGTATTATTACTATTATAGTATAAAACGCATCAAATTTAGGATTTAAATAGGCAAAATCTACTCAGATGTTTCTAATGAGCGATGGAGGAGAAGAGTGAGCTTCCTGTGAGTCTTTTTGGAGGCTTTGACAGCTCGAGAAGCTCTTCATCGTAGAAACACCACACCGTTATTAGCCCCTCCTTCTTCTGGTCTGAAGGAAGGCGTGCAACTTCACTCAAGAGTCATAATAATTCAGATTAAATCCCTCCCACCATTCAATGAAAAGGTTGGTGAACGTCTCCGTCTGTGCTCACACTGAGTGAGTTGTGTGTTTGTTGCTCCCGGGCCTCCGTACATGTGTGACTCTGAGGCTCATAGATGATTTAAACACACACACACACACACACACACGCATGACATGAGGTTCCGTGTTCAGTGCGTTAAACTTGTGTCTGTGTTTGAAGAAGCTCGGAGGCAAACATCATTGACTCTTGCAGACGATGGCAGTATTTCTAATGTGTGTGGTTGTGTGTGACACGAGTGTGATGAAGAGGAGGATTCAGCTGTGCGCTGTCGAAGCTTGAGAGACGCGTTAAGAGAGAGGACAGAACATTGCTCGAGTAAAAACCAGTGCAATATCTTTTTTTTATTATTATTATTGTGGTAAAAGCATGTTGTTGTCAATCTTACCTTACAACAATAATAAAGTTTTTTTATCATTACAGATGGCTTGTGTGTGTGTGTGTGTGTGTGTGTGTGTGTTATCGTCTTTTATGGCATGCTTTTTACATGAAGGTGGAGTTTTGGGTGGAGATTTTCTTGCTGCTGGACTCACATGAAGTCATAAACAATAACTGATGAGTGGCTACATGCTGTTAGCTGCTGCACAGACACAGCTCTGTGTCTGTACATACATATATGTACATATATATATATATATATATATATAATTATACATACACATATATATGATATAAATGTGATTATTGACGTCAGCTGTGACTGGGCTTTGAGGGACACATGTCTCTCACTGGAAACATGGCTGCCAGTGAGGACACAGAGACAAAGATTTTAGCCAGACTTTTCCAACAGAAACCAAAGTCCATAGAGAAATCAGTGATTTGACCCCACAGGGACACAGGAGCTGCTGGCTCGTTTAGGTTTATCCAAACTAAACTTTTCGAAACACTAGACTTCACAAAATAAGTCATTTATTCACTTACTGATGGAGGCAGCAGTGCATCAACCACTCCTGTGTGCTGGGATTTAAAATAACTAATTTTCTCAATGGACTTTGGTGTGGCAGAGTGAGCTGCTTAGAAAACAACACAACTTCATGCTCCATTCGGAAAGTGTCTAATAGCGAGATAAAAGAAACTTTATTAGGTATTTATGTAATTGAAAAATATGCAAATAGTTTATTGTACAAATGAATATGTGACTGGGGCAGTAGCAGTTAAATAATATATGGCATTTACATGAATTAGTTTTTTGTGATTAGTAAATGAGTGTGTTCACAGAACTCAACACTGACACTTTCACTGTTATGCAGATGACACACAGCTATATTTATCAATGAGGCCGGATGAAATAAATCAGGTTGTTCAACTCCAGGACTTAATGTCTCAGAGACACTTTCTGATCACATTGTCACTTTAGATGACATCACCTTGGCTTCCAGTTCCACTGTGAGGAACCTTGGAGTTACTTTTGACCAGGAAATGTCATTTGATTCACACCTAAAACTCAGTTCCAGAACAGCCTTCTTCCACCTGCGGAACATTATGAACATTAGAAACATTCTGTCTTTACAGGATGCTGAAAAACTAGTTCATGCTTTTGTTACATCTAGATTAGATTACTGTAACTCCTTATTATCAGGATGTTCCAACAAGTCTGAACCCTTCAGTTCATTCAAAATGCTGCAGCACGAGTTCTGACAGGAACTAGAAAGAGAGACCATATAACTCCAGTGTTAGCTTCTCTACACTGGCTCCACCCACAGTTTAGAATTCAATTTAAAATCCTCTTCCTCACGTACAAAGCACTTAATGGTCAGGCCCCTTCATACCTGAAAGACCTAGTCTTACCTTATCACCCTAACAGACCACTTAGGTCACAAAATACAGGCTTACTTGTGGTTCCCAGAGTCTGTAAGAGCAGAATGGGAGGCGGAGCCTTCAGTTACCAGGCTCCTCCTCTCCTGTGGAACCAGCTTCCAATGACAGTTCGGGAGGCGGAGCCTCTCTCTGTATTTAAAGTGAGACCTAAAACTTTCCTTTTTTAATAAAGCTTATAGTTAGAGCTGGTTCAGGGAAACCTGGATCATCTCTTAGTTATGCTGCTACAGACCTAGACTGCTGGGGGATTTTCCTGTGGTGCACGCACATTCACACCCAGGGTATGATTATGACTTTTTATATGTCATTAACCTTGTCTCTTTCTCTCCCTAGTTTGTGTCTTTCCTTCCTTCCCTCTCTCTCTCTGTATCCTCATCTTGCAGGTTGCAGGATCCAGATCCAGTTTTCGAGGCTATTGCTATCATACATATCATCACCATTATTATTGTGCTATAATTAAAAGTCGATATTACAGTTGTTGTGTATCTGCTCCTGGGCTCTCTCTCTTCTGTCTCTACCTCATCTCCCTCTTGTCCTTTCTCTCCCCCCCTTTCTGTCCCCCACCTCTCCTCTGTCCCATCTCTGAGCCTGGTTCTGGCAGAGATTTCTTCCTGTTAAGAGGGAGTTTTTTCTCTCCACTGATGCCTAGTGTTTGCTCATTGTGTGAACTGTTGTGTTTCTCTGCTCTCCTTGATGTTGTCTATGTACAGTGTCTTGAGATAATGTATGTTATGATTTGGCACTATACAGATACAATTGAATTGAATTTAATTGAATCTTCTCTCCTCTGTGGCTCATGCCAGAATTTGCTTCTCACTCATTTGTTCTCATCACGTCCTGGTGTCCTTCCAGAGAGTGGCTGAGCAGAAAAGTGACACTAAATTGTCTGTAAACTCATTTTCCCCCTGCAGTTCTGTGTATTATCAGTAAAGTGGCTCCATCCACTCAGTGAAGCAGTGGTGTTGCAGCGCTGTGCTCTCTAATGGGGCTTCAAATGGGCCAAGCAGCTGCTGAGTGTGTGTCCCCTGTCTCCGCCGCTCTCTGCAGGAGATCTGCAGGAGTCTTAATGGTCTTGAAAGACAGCTTCAGTGGGACCTGCAGTGCATTTACAGGGGGGTGTAATGACTAATCTGTGCAGCGCCGCGGGGGCTGCTGAGCTCTGAAAAATAAGCGGCTTTAAAATGGAGCTCTGTTAGCTTTCCTCGCAGCGACCGCTCCCATCTCTCACCGAAGCTCCTCGCTCTCCTGCCAATCGACTCCTGAGGTCAGGGGTCGCATCGCCTGATTCCAACACCACCCAATGCTGCTTTCTGGGATAATTGGGTCCCGCTCTCTCAACAGTCCTTTGAGAACCTCTACAGGCTCTACACTGCCTGCATTCTGGAGCACAAATGCACAATCCTCCACTGGAGGTCTGCTGTCCATTTTTCAACAGGCAGCTTGTACAGGGACCGCCAGCTGCCTTTTGGGGAAGCCTCTGGGCCAAAGACCTCAGCCCACCTCCACTCCTGTACCCCTGCCAGAGAGTTCAGATGCAGATTTGGTATAGCATTTTTCTCCTGATGTGAGGTGGTGAAAGACAGCAGCTGATGTCCTCCCTCCTGCCACTGCCCCCACTCCTGGGGTGATTGTTATTGAAGGGAAGCCGTATTCTGACCCCTCACTCCACTGGACACATAAGGTGCGGTTTTCTGCAAACTCTCTCAGGTGATGTGGCAGAGCGACACAAGGATGGTGAAGGAGGTCTTCACCATCCTGCTGATCAGCCTGAGGGACGTTATGTTGCTGTTGTCTCTGAAGGACGTGATGGATGTTGCCGTCATTCTCATTAGGTGTCCGAGCTTCGTGCATCCAGCTTCCGTGAGCCTGATTCGGAGACTGGCAGACTGCAGCGTTCTGGTCTTTATAAAGCTGTTGAAGAACAGAGGTTCCTCAAACAACAACCAGCCCAGAGTCCCGTTGGTTTTCCTCGATATGTGAAACATCTGCCATGTCTGTAGTACCGAGGTGTAGAAGGGCGTCAGTCCGGTGAGGTCCACTTCCATAGGCTGTAGAAGGAAAAGGTGATTGTCGTAGGCAAGCCCTCCAGGAGGCAACCCTGGACTTTAAGTTTATCAGCCCTTGACCACCTTCGGCAATGGGCAGGTAGAGGACAGCTGCTTGGACCCAGTGCTTCCCTGACCAAAAAAAATCCACAACGGATCTCTGGACTTCTTCGATCCGGCCTGTTGGTGCCGTCAGAGCAATCAGTTTGTGCCAGAGTGCCGAGGCGACCAAGTTATTGGCGACCAGAACTCTTCCCCTATATGACAGCTGAGGTAGCAACCTGGAGCAGGAGCCTGTTATTAAATGACCAGTGTGACTTTAGCCTTACTCTTGGTGAAAATGACTATGACTGAAGTGACAAGATGGTGGTCAGTGAAACCATGAGGATCAAATCTAGCCTGGCGGCGCTCACCATGTTGTCGCTTACTCTGAGACTGAGGATGTTTAATCCTCCATGAGTCTAGTAAGTCCAGCTGTGACAGTGTACTGTTAAGGGTTTGGGATGATAGTGGGTGGGGTTCCTCACTTCAGTACAGTTAAAGTCCTCACCAATAATTAAATTGTCCTGATGGTAATTTCTTAGATTGTTTGTCAAAAGGTTGAAGAATGTGACTCTTTCTGCTCCTAACTTTCTTACAGTTTTACCTTTTCAAAGCTAGGATGGGCTTGCTGGACCTTATTGTGTTGTTGTTGTTATTATTAGTAACATTAGGTCATTCGTTGGGTCATTGACCATCATCCAGACCCACACAATGTGTTACCCCTCTGACTGGGCAGTCAGGAAAAGCAGCAAGTTATTTTTCCTATAGTGAAAATAACAAAGACACACACGTCGAGCTGGTGTTACCTTCACGCAGGAGGATTTATTCTTCCTCTGTGCGTGTCAGCAATGCTATTCTCTACCCGAGTGCAATGCGCCACCTAGTGGCCTGGATGTGAAATGTCGCCTGTACAACAATGAATGGTGTGTGCTTCTCTGCAGTTAAATTACATGAGTGATGAAGAAATTACATAAATCCAAAAAAGGAAAATAAGAAAAAAAATTTAAAAAAAGGGTTGGAGGATAATGTGAGGGAGAAATGCTAAAACCCCTTAGTGTGGCATTTACATAAAAATAACAGAAATCTATCATTATAGGTTTTAATTTTAACAAGATTATTAAACAATATACATTTGTACGACCTAGGTTAAATAGGCAGCCCATATATGGGCTGTATATATATATACATATTTGTATATATAGTCTGGTCTGGTCCTGGTTTGTGGCTACAGTCAGTGATAAACCTCAGAGCACAGTGTTAGACTGTAGGCAGCTGTTAGAAGCACACATACACACAACATCGCCATAATCCAGGAGAGGTAAGAAGGTCGCTGATATCAGAAGCTTCCTAGCTCTGAGGGAGAAACTGAGAACAATGATTTGTTTCTGTAAAAGAAACCAAGCTTCACCTTTCATTTAGAAACCAAATTTCTTACATGCACTTTGAATCATAGCTCCCCATCAGTAATGAATCCCAGGTACTTATAACTGGTGAGCAGCTCAAGAGCTCTTTATTTACAGTCTGCTAATTACATGGTATTTACTAAGAAACTAGATTGTAACAAAACATAGTTAATAGGAATGTTCCAAAATAACTTTGTCATTTCTAAGTTATTACCTAGTAAGTACATGGAAACATACTAGGAAACTAGTTGGTAATACAATCTATGTATTAAGAAAGTACCCATACAGAAAGGATAGTAAGTACTATGTTATAACTTAGTAAGTACATTAAAACCTTCAATGTACATGTACATGTACAATACATGTTGTCTTACTTGTATTGTGGTAGGTCATCTGTGCAAAAGTGATGCTTTTATTTTGAAAGGCTAAAATACCGGAAGTAAGAAAAAAAACGTGGTGCTAATTAAGCTGCAAATGTCTCAAGCACTTATGGTGATTTATTTTGGCACCTGGCTGACAGGGCACACGGTCGGTATGTGTTTTATTTCTTTTATTTATGTGTGTTTTGAGTTGTTTTTAATCTCAGTTAGTACTTCATACATTTTCATTAAGGTTGCCATTTCTATGGTATATACATGTACGTATTGTGGTGTTTATTAGTAAGTATCATGTACATGTGGGGTAATAACTTCCTAAAGAGGATATTTTTACCATACCATACTGAATAATAGCTTTGAAACTTCCTATCCTATTAGTACGGGTACTTTACTAATACATATTTGGTAAGAAAGTACTGTATTTATAGGAAAATATGCATGACTTTATTTAACAGTCCTAGTACATGTCAATTACACAAAAAGTGATATTTTAGTACCGGGAAAGAACACTTCACTTTTGAGTTTAGCAAATTCAGCTCTTTTAAAGTCGACTATGTACCCTTGGTAAGAAAGTACTGCACACCTGTCGCTATGGGCGGGCCATAGGGGGCCAGGCCCGCCCCCAAAGATGCTTGTGCCCCCCCACAAGGCACAAATCTCTTTAAAAAAATGACTTTAAAAACACATGTGGATGACCAGTGGCAGTGTTTTGTAATATCCTTGACCTGGATGCTATCAATGCCTCAGTTCTTTTTTTTAAAAAATGCGTTGATGATACGAAGAAACTTCTTCGTAACTGAACTGCGTTCTGTCCACATGAGCGCCGTGGTGTGCGAGAAGAGAGAAGTGAAATGATTTGATATACATATGTTAATGCATTAATGAATTTAACAGTTTTTATAAATGAAAAAAATAAAAGGGGCTGTAATTTCTGTCATTTCAAGAGCGGATTCAATTTCCCCTGTATTTACATGACACATCTATTTATTTTCACTTTGTGCTTTGATTATTGAAATTATACGCAAATGAATTATATACCACTGTGGTATTTCTAGTAAGTACATTATTTCCGCTAGTTCTTGTGATAAATTGATAAACCATTTTTAGGGGAGGGGACAAAATTGTTGATCATAAATAGTGTTGGGGACATGTCCTCAGTGTATCTGACGCCTATGGTCCCACTAGTGGTGATGTGGGCATTTAATAATTGTAAATGATTGTCATAACATTTATACCATGGATATTATTTTATTATATATTTATTTGAAGTCCCACAGCACTGTAGGTGGGCAGGTGTGTTGTTGTTATTCAGCCCCTGTGTCCGTTTCATCATCCCTGCACTGTCATGTGTACAGTACAGTACTTTGTGTTCCGGCACCTTAGGATTTACAAATGACGCACTGGTTGTAGGCTACACCTGCTCATATTGCTGTTGGTTATGTTAAACGTGATGATTACACCAATACAGTATAGGATTATAAAACATATACATACTGTACGTTAATAATTCTGCCCCCTTAAGACTGAGGTCTGGCAAAGGGTCTGACTAATTCAGAATTACTAGTCAATTAGTAATTAGTACTTCTACTACTGCTACTACTACTTTTAATACTACTACTACTACTACTATTACCACTACTACTACTACTATTACTACTTTTAATACTACTACTAGTAATTCTACTACTACTTCTTTTACTACTACTACTAATTCTACGACTACTACTATCACTACTACTTTTACGACTACTACTACCACCACTACTACTACTAATTCTACTACTACTACTACTACTACCACCACTACTACTACTACTACTACTACTACTACCACTGCTATTTTTACTACTACTACGTTTACTACTACTACTACTACTACTACTAATTCTACTACTACTACTATTACCACTACTACTACTAGTACTACTACTTTTAATACTACTACTACTAATTCTACTACTACTTCTTTTACTACTACTACTAATTCTACGACTACTACTATCACTACTACTTTTACGACTACTACTACCACTACTACTACCACCACTACTACTACTAATTCTACTACTACTACTACTACTACCACCACCACCACTACTACTACTACTACTACTACCACTGCTATTTTTACTACTACTACGTTTACTACTACTACTACTGCTACTACTAATTCTACTACTACTACTACCACCACTGCTACTTTTACTTCTACTACGTTTACTACTACTACTACTAATTCTACTACTACTACTACCACTACTAATTTTACTACTACTACTACTAATATTACTACTACCACTACCACTACTACTACTAGCACTACTACTACTACTACCACTACTACTTTTACTACTTCTACTACTACTACTTTTACTACTTCTATTACCACTACTACTATTACCACTATCACTACTACTACCACCACTACTACTACTACTTTTACTACTTCTACCACACTACTACTACTTTTACTACTTCTACTACTACTACTACTACTACTTTTACTACTTCTACTACTACTACTACTTTTACTACTACTACTACTGCTACTTTTACTACTTCTACTACTACTACTACTGCTATTACTACTACTACTACTACTACTACCACTGCTACTTTTACTACTACTACGTTTACTACTACTGCTACTAATTCTACTACCACTACTACTTTTACTACTACTACCACTACCACTACTACTTCTACTACTACTACCACTACTACTTTTACTACTTCTATTACCACTACTACTATTACTTCTACTACTACTACTACTACTTTTACTACTACTACTACTGCTACTTTTACTGCTTCTACTACTACTACTACTACTACTATTACTACTACTACTACTACTACTACCACTACTACTACTTTTACTACTTTTACTAATACTACTACTATTACCACTACTACCACTACTACTACTACTACTTTTACTTCTACTACTACTACCACTACTACTTTTACCAATATTATCACCACTACTACTACTACTTTTACTACTTTTACTAATACTACTACTTCTTTTACTACTTTTACTACTACTACCACCACGACGGTGTTCTAGTTTTAGATTCCATGTGTATTTCCTGACTTTGGCCTGAAGATGTCGCTGTGCACCAGTTATTGTTTGCAGAGAATATTGTGGTTGTGGTAAATCTCTGTGTCTGATTAAGAGCAGCTTCACAAAGGAGATGTGATTGTTTTTCTTTTTTGTTACTACTACTAATTCTACTACTACTACTACCACCACTGCTACTTTTACTACTACTAAGTTTACTACTACTACTACTAATTCTACTACTACTACTACCACTACTACTTTTACTACTACTACTACTACCACTACCACTACTACTTCTACTACTACTACTAGCACTACTACTACTACTACCACTACTACTTTTACTGCTTCTACTACTACTACTTTTACTACTTCTATTACCACTACTACTATTACCACTATCACTACAACTACCACCACTACTAATACTACTTTTACTACTTCTACTACTACTACTACTACTACTTCTTGCGCTACTACTACTACTTTTACTAATTCTACCACTACTACTACTACTTTTACTACTTCTACTACTACTACTACAACTACTTTTACTATTTCTACTACTACTACTACTACTTTTACTAATACTACTACTGCTACTTTTACTACTTCTACTTCTTTTACTACTACTACTAATTCTACGACTACTACTATCACTACTACTTTTACGACTACTACTACCACTACTACTACCACCACTACTACTACTAATTCTACTACTACTACTACTACTACTACTACCACCACTACTACTACTACTACTACTACTACTACTACTACCACTGCTATTTTTACTACTACTACGTTTACTACTACTACTACTAATAATAATAATTCTACTACTACTACTATTACCACTACTACTACTACTATTACTACTTTTAATACTACTACTACTAATTCTACTACTACTTCTTTTACTACTACTACTAATTCTACGACTACTACTACCACTACTACTACCACCACTACTACTACTAATTCTACTACTACTACTACTACTACTACCACCACTACTACAACTACTACTACTACCACTGCGATTTTTACTACTACTACGTTTACTACAACTACTACTGCTACTACTACTACTACCACCACTACTACTACTACTACTACTACCACTGCTATTTTTACTACTACTACGTTTACGACTACTACTACTGCTACTACTAATTCTACTACTACTACTACCACCACTGCTACTTTTACTTCTACTACGTTTACTACTACTACTACTACTACTACTACCACTACTAATTTTACTACTACTACTACTAATATTACTACTACCACTACTACTTCTACTACTACTACTAGCACTACTACTACTACTACTTTTACTACTACTACTACTGCTACTTTTACTACTTCTACTACTACTACTACTACTACTATTACTATTACTACTACTACTACTACTAACACTACTACTACTACTTTTACTACTTCTACTACCACTACTACTGTTACCACTACCACTACTACTACTACTTTTACTACTTTTACTAATACTACTACTATTACCACTACTACCACTACTACTACTACTACTTTTACTTCTACTACTACTACCACTACTACTTTTACCAATATCACCACTACTACTACTACTTTTACTACTTTTACTAATACTACTACTTCTTTTACTACTTTTACTACTACTACCACCACGACGGTGTTCTAGTTTTAGATTCCATGTGTATTTCCTGACTTTGGCCTGAAGATGTCGCTGTGCACCAGTTATTGTTTGCAGAGAATATTGTGGTTGTGGTAAATCTCTGTGTCTGATTAAGAGCAGCTTCACAAAGGAGATGTGATTGTTTTTCTTTTTTGTTACTACTACTAATTCTACTACTACTACTACCACCACTGCTACTTTTACTACTACTAAGTTTACTACTACTACTACTAATTCTACTACTACTACTACCACTACTACTTTTACTACTACTACTACTACTACTACTAATACTACTACTACCACTACCACTACTACTTCTACTACTACTACTAGCACTACTACTACTACTACTACTACTACCACTACTACTTTTACTACTTCTACTACTACTACTACTTTTACTACTTCTATTACCACTACTACTATTACCACTATCACTACTACTACCACCACTACTAATACTACTTTTACTACTTCTACTACTACTACTACTACTTGCGCTACTACTACTACTTTTACTAATTCTACCACTACTACTACTACTTTTACTACTTCTACTACTACTACTACAACTACTTTTACTATTTCTACTACTACTACTACTACTTTTACTACTACTACTACTACTGCTACTTTTACTACTTCTACTACTATTACTACTACTACTACTGCTATTATTACTACTACTACAACTACCACTGCTACCTTTACTACTACTACGTTTACTACTACTGCTACTAATTCTACTACTACTACTACCACTACTACTTTTACTACTACTAATACTACTTCTACTACTACCCCTTCCACTACTACTACTACTACTACTAGCACTACTACTACCACTACTACTTTTACTACTTCTACTACTACTACTTTTACTACTTCTACATCTACTACTACTTTTACTACTACTACTACCACTACTACTACTACTTTTACCACTACTACTACTACTTTTACTACTTCTACTACTACTACTTCTACTTTTACTACTACTACTACTGCTACTTTTACTACTTCTACTACTACTACTATTACTACTACTACTACTATTACTACTACTACTACTACTACTACTACTATTACCACTACCACTACTACTTTTACTACTTTTACTAATACTACTACTTCTTTTACTACTTCTACTACTACCACCACGACGGTGTTCTAGTTTTAGATTCCATGTGTTTATCCTGACTTTGGCCTGAAGGTGTCGCTGTGCACCAGTTATTGTTTGCAGAGATTATTGTGGTTGTGGTAAATCTCTGTGTCTGATTAAGAGCAGCTTCACAAAGGAGATGTGATTGTTTTCTTTCTGTGAACACAATGTTCTTAATTTGACTTTTGAAAAAGAAGAACATGGATTTTTCTGAGAAAACACTTGGTTTGGTTTAACTCTGTTTTCTTTTTTATAAAGGTTTTGTTTTTCCTGGCACGATTTATCTCTGTGTGTGTTGTTGGGACTCAAAAAAATGAACATGAATAAAGACACAATCTAAGAAATAATGTCATTTTGGTGGTGATTATTGCTGTTAGTGCTGCTGGAGGTTTGAAACATTTTACATGAGGTTTTTAAATGTGTGAATGTTTGGTTTTGAGGACACAATGTTCTGGATCTGTGAGGTAAACAAGTCACACTTCAAGAAAAAATTATTTCACAATCATTCAGTGGAAGAGCACTGGAGCGTTTTATTCAATTAGCTCCGCCTCCTTGGGTTATGTTTTCATCGGTGTGGGTTTATCTGTAACTTTGTTTGTTTTTGATGGATCAGTCTGAATTTTCTGTGATGGGTAGATGTCCCCATTCAAGCATCCAAACATTCAAATATATATTAAAAAGAAGATTTGTATTAATAAAAATGATTAAACGGTAGAATATGAGGTGTACCTAATAAAGTCTTTCATTTGTTTTCTTTTGCAGATTTTCATCGTTTTTGGTCATTTTTTTTGTCGTCGTCCACGTTTACACGCTCAGTTTTAGTGACGAGTGAATTCAGGTTATATAAAGCAGACAGATTGATTTCTCCTGACACAGTGTGTGTGTGTGTGTGTGTGTGTGTGTGTGTTCACTGTGAAGCGTCTGCATGTACTTAAGTCATTGAGTCTTTCTCGTGAGGACAATAATTAAATGCATGCTCTGTGCTCTGTCTTTTGTCCTCGTCTGTCTTCTGTCCTCTGTCCTCGTCTGTCTCTGTCCTCGTCTGTGGTCTGTCTCTGTCCTAGTCTGTGCTCTGTCCTCGTCTGTTTCTGTCCTCGTCTGTGGTCTGTCTCTGTCCTCGTCTGTGGTCTGTCTCTGTCCTCGTCTGTCTCTGTCCTAGTCTGTGCTCTGTCCTCGTCTGTTTCTGTCCTCGTCTGTCTCTGTCCTTGTCTGTCTCTGTCCTCGTCTGTCTATGTCCTAGTCTGTGCTCTGTCCTCGTCTGTCTCTGTCCTCGTCTGTCTCTGTCCTCATCTGTGGTCTGTCCTTGTCTGTCTCTGTCCTTGTCTGTTTCTGTCCTTGTCTGTTTCTGTCCTCATCTGTCTCTGTCCTAGTCTGTGGTCTGTCCTCGTCTGTCTCTGTCCTCGTCTGTGCTCTGTCCTAGTCTGTGCTCTGTCCTCGTCTATGCTCTGTCCTTGTCTGTTTCTGTTCTCGTCTGTTTCTGTCCTCGTCTGTCTCTGTCCTAGTCTGTGGTCTGTCCACGTCTGTGGTCTGTCCTCGTCTGTCTCTGTCCTCATCTGTGCTCTGTCTTCGTCTGTCTCTGTCCTCATCTGTTTCTGTCCTTGTCTGTCCTCGTCTGTGCTCTGTCTTCTGTCCTCGTCTGTTTCTGTCCTCTGTCCCCGTCTTAACTCACTTCACTTTCCCATGAGCAAACAGTGAAACTGGACACTTGATTAAAGACAGAAAATCACCTGAATGTGTTCACAGATCAAGTTGTTATCCCTGTGGAGATTTAGTTCCTCACACTTTCCCACACAGACACACACACACACACACACACACACACACACACACACACTCTGCTTAAAACTCAGCCTGACAAAAATTACAAAAATAAAGAAAAGAAAATAGAAAATCTAAAATAATAACAAAAAATGATCTGAGATTACAGAGAAAATTTCAGAGGAAAAAAAAGTCAAAATACTGAGATTAAACTCAGAGAAAAGAAAAAAGAATTCAGAGATTAAAATTTAAAGGAAAAAGTCAGATTTATTGCATTCAATTTTAGAATTTTTCAGAACTCAGATTACATTTTGAGAAAACAGAATTCAGAATACTGAGATTATATTCTGAAATATATGTTCTGCAGTGTCTGACGTGAGGATGACACTTGGTTAGATGGTTGTAATGACCATTTTCACCAGTAGGTGTCACTAAATCCCACACACAGCTGTGGTCACGTCACATCAAAACATGTTGATCTGAAATTATGAATAAAATTAAATAAAACATTTTCAATGTGACATAAATTAATTGTACATACACACACACACATATATATATAAATGAGAGACTCATATATATATACATACATATATATACATATACATATATACATACAGTATTTACACATTTACAATAAATATATATCATTGGAAAAAAGTGTTGCTTTTTTTACATTTTTCCTCTAAAGTCTAAAGTTACAGAGCTCCAACTAAACACAGCTGAAAAGAACGAGGAAACATGTGATATCATTATGTGTATATATATATATACAGTTGAAACCAGAAGTTTAAATAGACTATATAAAAAGACACATTTTCTCACTGTCTGACATGAAATCAGACAAACACTTTTCCTGTTTTAGGTCTGTTAGGATTACCAAAATTATTTCTATTTGCTAAATGCCAGAATAATGAGAGGAGGATTTTTTTAGACAATTTTTTATTACTTACTTCAAAGTCGAAGTTTACATACACTAAGATTATTATGCCTTTAAACAATTTGGGAAAGCCCAAATGAAGTCTTTGGAAGCTTCTGATAGGTTTATTGACAACATTAGAGTTAATTAGAGACACACCTGTGGATGTATTTTAAGGCACACCTGAAACACACGGCTTCTTTGTGTAAAGTCAAAAGAAATCAGCCAAGATATCAGGAAGAGAATTGTGGACTAGCACAAGTCTGGTTCATCCTTGGGTGCAATTTCCAGATGCCTGAAGGTGCCACGTTCATCTGTTCAAACAATTACACGCAAGTATAAACACTATGGGAATGTCCAGCCACCATAACGATCAGGAAGGAGACAGGTTCTGTGTCCCAGAGATGAACGTGCTTTGGTCCGAAATGTGCACATCAACCCAAAAGACATTGTGAAGATGCTGCCTGAAGCTGGTAAGAGTGTGTCATTATCCACAGTGAAACGAGTACTGTACCCACATGGGCTGAAAGGCCACTCTGCCAGGAAGAAGCCATTACTCCAAAAGAAACATAAAAAAGCCAGATTACAGTTTGCAAATGTACACAGGGACAAAGACCTCCATTTTTGAAGACATGTCCTGTGGTCTGACGAAACTAAAATCAAATAAATATGTCCAGAGAAAATCATATTAATGTGCTTGGCTCAGACTTTCATGAACATGAGGAAACATTTCATTCATTCACTCGTTCATTCACTCATGCAGTACTTTCATTATGTCAGTTCACTGCATAAAAAAGTGCTGAGTCACTGTGGGGTGGGTTTTGAATTTCACGCTGCAGGAGCTTTAATTGAGAACATTCCTGATGCTGGAATTTTCCACTGGAACAAATGCTTTTCCAGGAAGTGGAAAACAATTCAATTGTCTTGGAATTACAACAGTAGTGACACAAACTCACCACACGGAGTGATCTACGTCACATGTTCACATCTTTTTCTCACTGTTAAACAGACTTTTCCAACAGGAAACTGAAGTTTGTAAACCACTCACTCTCCCACACCAAAGTCCATAGAGAAAATCAGTGATTTTAGCTCACAGAGACACAGGAGCTGCCTCGTGTGGTCACTTTATGTAACTGAGGTCAATCTGAACAACGGATTTCAGAAGCCTCCACTCATCCATCATCTACCTCTTTATCCTCCACCAGAGGGTCGCGGGGGGTGCTGTGCCAATCTCAGTTGGGCAATAGGGCAATAGGCAGAGTACACCCTGGGCAGTTCGCCAGTCCATCACAGGGACACACACTCAATTTAGGGTGTCCAATTGACCTAATCCCCATATTGCATGTTTTTGGACTGTGGGAGGAAGCCAGAGAACCCAGAGAAAACACATGCACGCACAGAGAGAACATGCAAACTCCATGCAGAAAGGTCCTTGTTCCAACCGGGGCTCAAACCTGGGTCTTCTTGCTGTAAAGGGAAGAGCGCTAACCACTACACCAACCGTGCAGCCCCTTTCAAAAGCCTAACTTGCAAAATAAGACATTAGAACTTAGTGATGGACTTTGGTGTGGGAGAGTGAGTGGGAGAAAAAAGATCTAAATCATGAATTTAAACAGAGCCTAAAAAACCTTTCAAGTGAATGAAAAACTTTCCTCTGTCATAAAATATACATGTTTTTACCTCTTTGAAGTGTTTCTTTTTTCTTTCAGTAAAGTTTGAACGTCAGGCTCAGACTTTATTCCTCTTTTCTTTTCTTTTCTTTTCGTGCTGACCCTGCACTCACTTGTGTGACCTCTGTGAAATTCCATTATCTGTAGTGAGTGAGTGGGGGATGGGGGTTATTGTGTTGCCTTCAATGATCCTGAGGGTCTCATCTCACAGAGTGTGTGTGTGTGTGTGTGTGTGTTGTGTGTTGGGGTGTTAAAGTGCAGGATGAGACTTGACAGTTGGGGGGAGACACAGAGAGAGAGAGAGCTGAGGTGAAATATCCAGAAAATCCATGTAAACAAATAATCAATGATGAAAACAGCGAGTGGATGTGGCTCAGTGATCAGCGATCAATAAACTAGAGTTTAACAGTCATTGGTGCCTGCTGCTGCAAGGCATACTAGTCAGAAGCATCTCTTGTAATCGTACTGCGTTTATTCCGCTGGATATTCCTCTTCCTCCCAAAAGTTTGCCGTATAACTCCTTCCACAGTTTTGAGACATGTTATATCAAAACATGCGGCTTGATTGGGAATTGTGTGCTTTGACTTTTATAAGCGTTTTGATTTACCATGACGACAAAAATCGCAAGAAAACTGCGAATAATTTCCACATACACATGAATGGGAAACGGAGGGGCTTGTGAATCTCCCTCTCTCTCTCGCTCTCCTTTAAAACTTGGTGTTTTAAAGGGTGATTCCACCAAGATAACACTTTGTCTAAATACTTCAAGTTTTATAGGTTCAATCCACATTTTAATTTTTTGAGAAAACCCCCACACTATCAAAATGTGCGGCTTGATCGGGAATGGCCGAATGCTATGACCTATATAAGACTTTTGAGTAACCATGGCGACAAAAATCGCGAATCAAAACTGCAGCTTCTCTAGACTTTACGGTACTGGTTGAGCGTTACAGTGAGAGAAGACGGAGAGAAAAGAGCGTTACAGCGAGAGAAGACAGAGAAAAGACTGTTACAGAGAGAGAAGACAGAGAAAAGAGCGTTACAGCGAGAGAAGACGGAGAGAAAAGAGCGTTAAAGCGAGAGAAGACGGAGAGAAACCTCCTAATCGCTGCAAACGAGCCGATCAAAATATCTCCTCACTGACGCTCTCGTCAGCCACGCTGTTTCAGACCAAAACCACACCCCCAGAACGTGGACTGTGTTGTGATTGGTCAGCCAACAAGAGCTTTCCCACTGTCCTGTGATTGGCCAGGTACCTGGAAGTGACGTAATTGGTAGGCCAGCTCTCAGATACACAGCTCCCCCTCTGGCACGGTGGATGCTCTGCATCTCAGCAGCTACAACAAGAGTAGTTCTTCTTCTGCGGTTGAATGTACGCAACCGGATGTGCCCGGACTCTAAAGTCATACTATAGTATCTCGTCCAAACTCACCCAAAAAAGTCATAGTATATAGTATGTCGTACAAAATTAGTCAAAAAAGTCATACTATAGTATCTCGTCCAAACTCACCCAAAAAAGTCATAGTATATAGTATGTTGTCCAAAATTAGTCAAAAAAGTCATAGTATATAGTATGTCGTACAAAATTAGTCAAAAAAGTCATAGCATAGTATGTCGTACAAAATCAGTCAAAAAAAGTCATACTATAGTATCTCGTCCAAACTCACAAAAAAAGTCATAGCATAGTATGTCGTCCAAAATCAGTCAAAAAAGTCATAGTATAGTTTGTCGTCCAAAATCAGTCAAAAAAGTCATAGTATAGCATGTCGTACAAAATCAGTCAAAAGAAGTAACAGTATAGTATCTCGTCCAAACTCACCCAAAATAAGTCATAGTATAGTATGTTGTCCAAAATTTGACAAAAAAGTCATAGTATTGTATCTCGTCTAAAATCACCCAAAAAAGTCATAGAATAGTATGTCGTCCAAAATCAGTCAAAAGGTCATAGTATCGTATGTCATCCAAAATCAGTTAAAAAAGTCATAGTTTAGTATGTCTTCCAAAATTACACAAATAAATGAATCACAGAGGAAATCTGTTACAACCAGGACTTGAACGCGGGTTTTTTCTTAAAGGTAAGCCTGCTAACCACTACACTAACCTTGGGGACTGTTAAATGGCATGTTGTCCCGAAAGACCTAAAACTTCATAGTATACTATGCCGTCCAAAAAAAACCCAAAAAAGTAACAGTACAGTATCTTGTCCAAAATCAGTCAAAAAAGTCATACTATAGTATCTCGTCCAAACTCACCCAAAAAAGTCATAGTATACTATGTCGTCCAAAAAAAAACCAAAAAAGTAACAGTATAGTATGTCGTCAAAAATCAGTCAAAAAAGTCATAGTATAGTATGTCGTCAAAAATCAGTCATAAAAGTCAAAGTAAAGTATGTTGTCCAAAATCAGTCAAAAAGTCATAGTATAGTTGACTGTTATGACATTTTACTGTAAGACCTGAGTGGCGTAGTGGTTAGTGGGTCTTGACTAACTATGTACAAAAATGTCATAGTTTAGTATGTCGACAAAAATGTCATAGTTTGACAGTTTTGAGAAAAACCCCACACATCCTATATCAAAACGTGCGGTTTGATCGAGAATGGCGGGCTATTACTTTTGTAAGTGTTTGAGCAACCATGGTGATAAAAATTGCAAAAAACTGCAAATAATTTCCACATACACATGAATGGGAGATGATTGACGAAATGATCACAACCCAGCCCAATTTGGATCCCCACAGTCAGTCTCTTTTAAAGGGTGATTCCAAAAAATTACCACTTTGTCTAAATACTTCAAGTTTTAAAGGTTCAATCCACCCAAATGTTACTCCTTTACCAGCAAAAGTCCTGCACCTGACGACATCAGCAGCAAGAACAGCAGGCACACTCGAAATTTCGCCACAGAATTTTAGAATAGTTCCTGAAGTTGACACAAATTTAATTTTTTTACAAAACAGAAACTTTTAAATTCACTTTAGAAGCTTTAAAACCTGTAAATATCTTTTAAAAAATATCTTATTTTGTTATGTTTTATAACGCTGGTGGAGCATCACATGACAACAGTGTGCTAACGCTGCTAACTTTCTTAGCAAAAGTCCGCAGACACTGCTAACTTTATTAGCAACAGTCTGCTGACGCTGATAACTTTATTAGCAACAGTCCGTTGACGCTGCTAACTTTATTAGCAACAGTGTGCTAACGCTGCTAACTTTCTTAGAGACAGTCCAATGACACTGCTAACTTTATTAGCAACAGGCTGCTGACACTGCTAACTTTCTTAGCAACAGTCCACTGACGCTGCTAACTTCATTAGCAACAGTCCACTGACGCTGATAACTTTATTAACAACAGTCCACTAACACTGCTAACTTTATTAGCAACAGGCTGCTGACACTGCTAACTTTCTTAGCAACAGTCCACTGATGCTGCTAACTTTATTAACAACAGTCCACTAACACTGCTAACTTTATTAGCAACAGTCTGCTAACACTTCTAACTTTATAAGCAACAGTCTGCTAACACTGCTAACTTTATTAGCAACAGTGACGACATGGTCGTTAAAAAACAGACATGATCAACATTTAGAATGAACTTTAAGTTTATGATTATTCTTTAATTTTCTTCATGTTTTAATCAAGTGCTTTTACTTTTACTTTGTTCGAATACAAAAAAATAATTAATTAATTAGAGAAATATTTAAAAACCTCACAAAATATTCTGCCTTTTTTTATAGACAAAAGAAAACATTGTTAGTTGTTGCCATAGAAACCAGCAGACCTGTACGTAAACACATTTTGTACAGTGAAAGGTGAAATTTGACACCGGTGTGATTCAACAGACTAGAGGACAAACATTCCTGACCTCGTCCAGAGAACATGAAGTTTAAAACACATGTTTACAACGTCTCATGTTTGCTGTGACGGTTAAGTCTTACTACATTTGTGTACACACACACACACACACACACTACAACGACAACAACATGTAGATCAGATGAATGTGAAAGTTGACACCAGGAATCAAAAACAGAAATGGAGGAGGAAAAGGTTTGAGGGCAGAAATGTGTTGTCTGGTCCTGTCGTACACACACACACACACACACATACTTGAGTCGTTAATATGAGACGTTGTAAACATGCCAGGTGTGTGTGTGTGTGTGTGTGTGTGTGTGTGTGTGTGAGAGAGAGAGTGCTCACAGTGCCTAAAAACTCAAACCACAAAAAATAAATTAAAATAAAGTAAAAGTGAGACTTGGCGTGAGACTCGTCCCGCAGTTTCGAGAAAACCTCCAAATATCCCATATCAAGACGTGTGGTTTGATCGGAAATGGTGTGCTACGACTTTCCTAAGCGTTTCGAGTAACCATGGTGACAAAAATCTCAAAAAACTGCAAATAATTTCCACATACACATGAATGGGAAATGGTTGAAGAAATGATCAGAACCAAGCCCACTTTGGAGCCTCACAGTGTCATCATACTTTAATGTAGAGACGGGATTGAAACTTTAAAAAGGTCACAAGACTTGAGACTTGGATCAAATTTAAAAATGTATTCAATTTTTTAAACAATCGCAGTTTATGTTTTGTAGTTTTTTTTGGACGTTTTCAGATTTTATAATTGTCTGATTACCCTAAAACCAGGTCATAAACAAACAGCCATTTTAGTATGTGTGTGTGTGTGTGTGTGAGAGTGCGTGTGTGCGCGCGCGTGTGTGTGTGTGTGTGTGTGTGTGCGTGTGCGCGTGCACGTGTGTGTGTGTGTCAGCTGATCTAGTCACACCTACGAGCAGGAAGTGTCTCTGATGTAAAGTCCGGCTTCAGCTGTGAATGACTTGGAATGCCAACGCAGGTGGGAATGGTCGCAGGTAGGCGTGGCTTCTTCTCCTGTGTTAACACACACACACACACGCTGATGGTTTAAAGTGGGTGTGGCCTGTGTGTGTGTTCTCCCCACCTGATACTTTACAAACCTGTTTGACTGACGATGCAGCAACTTTTAAATCCTATTTATAGACACAAATCATTTTTGTTTACATGCAAATACAAGAGCATGAAAAACATTCTTTAAAGTTTAAAGACATTTAAAGGTCAAGTGGAGAGAGGACATGCTGTCCACTGTGGACAAGTGTCTAATAAATAAAGTTAGCATTGTTGCCTAAACAGCAAGAAAGTCGCTGGTTTGAATCCCGGGTTTAACAAAAACAATCAGTCAAACTTTTATTTATAAAAAACTTTTCATACAAGACAACCCAACAACTATCTCAGCCAACATATGACTTATGTGTTATGTAAGTGAGGAAGAGAAGGAAGCAAGGAAAGGAAGTGAGGAGACACTGGACACTAAAATATTAATACACTTAAAACAGGATGTAAATAAATAGTAGCAGATAAAATGGAATAGAAATTGATCAATCGTAAAGAGCTCCCCACACTCTCAAGTAGCAGAGAATGAATGAATAAATGAATGAATAAATGAATGAATGAATAAATGAGTGATTATGATTTATTGTTTGACATGCAGAGAGTTTGCAGGCCTGTCAATCTTCTTCTTCTTCTCTCGTGTTTCTCTCGTGTCAGCTGTTCGTGCAGCATCATGGACAGAATTTACAGGACACAAAGACTTCTTTTTGTTTTTTGTTTTTTTATCCCAGGTCCTGAATCTGGACTCGGTCTGACTCGATCCATGTTGCTTCTCATTAGCTTGAGAGAGTCGTTGGTCCAGAGGCTGAAGTGAGCCTGAGGGTCAGATTTGAGTTCTCATCATAAAAAGCTGCCACGTGTTAGTTTGAAAGGCTGCTGACGTTTGTGGCGACCGCCGGCGGTCTGACATGTGTGCGTCGAGGTCGTCCGACCTCTGCGTCCAGCTGAGTCGCTCTGCTTTCACAGCTGCCCGATTTTCCGAAGGCGGCCACGGTGCGACGCAAACTGCAACGTCAAAATCTCAAATTATTTAAAGATGACTCAGCATAAATCCAGTCTAAAAATGCTCTGGTTTTCTTCTTCTTCTTCTGTTACTTGGTCTCGACCAGTTTGAGTGTGTGAGTGGATTTAGCACAGTTTCAGTTTGGATTTTAAAAGTCCACTTTTAGTCGCACAGACACAATAATTCGATTTCCCTCTAACATGGACTGAATGTGCTGAGATTAGACGTTTACGCAGCCAATCATGACGCTTCATTCACTGTTTGGACTGAACGTACGTGATTATGTCTGCATTCAATCTCAGACGCCTTTTAATTTAATCTGTGTGGTGTAATTTAAAGGTCAGAGCGAGATTATGAAGCATATACACTGTTTTTTTGTGGTTTGTGAACCAGGGTCTTTGTTCACACACACACATGCTCTTGACCTGAGGCTTGTTATGTAATGGTTTGGTATGAAGCCCCTCCCCCACCCCTCTCTCTCTCTCCCACACACACACGCGATTGCCTCTGCTTGGAGTCCATGTGGCTGCTGCCATGGAAACGAGGCACGTGGTGTGAGACATGTTCTTGATGAGGCTTCCCTTTGTCTGGTCCACTTTACCTTCACCTTCCACCAGTGTTTGGTCAAATCTGACCCAGTCAAACTCGTGGTGATCCTGGTTAAAAACTGCAATGTTAGTGTTTGTTTACTCCTCCATGTTGGCAGGAAAAACTTGTGAAAAATGAACGGCAGCAGTTCTGGACTGAATACACATGGTCCTTATACTGTCCCTGGAGTGGACATTATCCTGGACCTGCACTCTCTTGGACTTGGACTTTCCCCTTAACTGTTAGGGCTAGTTGTTAGCATCTCCAGCTACAGAGAATGTTTACACATCCCAATAAAAGCACGCAAAATAAATAAGATATTTATGTTAATTAGCGTTGGATTCCGTAACGACACTGAAGCCAGCTTCCTGGTCAGCAGTTAAGGGGGAAACTTAAGGGTTTTGGTTGCGTGACGTCGGCTAATGGAGCTCTATTGAAACTTCTGAGGATAAGTCCACTTAGAAGCAGATGTGTTTCCTTAAAGGGGACATATTCTGCAAAATCAACTTTTTAACCATTTCAATACTTATATTTGGGACTCTGGAGGCCCTACCAGTCACCACACTTTTCCTAAGTGTGGAAAAAGAATACTCAGTCCTTTTTTCGTGGTCCCCCTTAGTGTAAGTATAGGCGATAAAACACTCGATGTTGAATTCCCTGCGCATTATGACGGCAGCATGTGCATTTCACCGCGAATGTTACCGCCCCACCAGTAAGTTTACTTCAAGACCTCCACCTTAGCTCCACCATAGCTCCACCTTGTCCCTGCGAGAGTGCAGGAAGAGCGGTATTATGTCAACGTGGAGGGACAAGTGATAAATACTGACTAAATACGGCGACCGCTGGCCCAGTCTGATGTGAAGTGGTGCGAACACACAAACACACGTTTGCTGACTTTATCCAGCACATTAGCTTCATATATAAAATCCTCTGAAGCTGGAAGTTTGTGTAAAACCCTGTGCTCCACTGTGAAGCCACTCTCGCTGTTTTCCGCGCACGCTGCCATGTTGATATTGTCAGAGAACTAGTGGAGGGAGGGGGAGAGGTATGGAGCTGAGGGAACAGGATCTGAGCGAGTGAGCGCTGTAAAGAGGACAAATCAGAAACCCCCAGAAGGAGTGGGTGTGTGTTTGCCTGTGTCTCATTTGCATATAAAGGGACCAGACACAAAACCTAGCGTTCTGAAAGGGGCGGTTTTGACAGGGTTATTGAACTGCTATGGTGCTTCATCCTTATGGTATTTTGACCAAAGCATGTCACAGACATGTTCATTAGGACACCAGGGAACTATTTTAACTTGGGGAAATAGGGTATAATATGTCTCCTTTAAATTTGTTCACATCTGACTTCCGCCAAAATTGCATTGTTTTGATTGCGTGACACAAGCTAACTGAGCTTTACCTTTCAAACATTCACCTACTCTCCTACAACTCATGCTACACCACATTGTTTTATGGAATAAAAAGACATAAATTAAAAATGCTTTAAAACACTGTCACACCCTCAAAATGAGGTTGGTTTTGAGGAACACTGGAGACGAATTATCAGAAATGTAGTCTGTGCTGGTGTTGTTGTTTCAATGACGCAGTCACACGTTCACACCCCTGTGTACAGACACTCTGTACAACAGGATAACAGTGAGGAGGAAGAGGAGGAGGAGGAGGAGGACGTCTTGTTAAGTAGAGGGAGGAGGTGAGAATAGGGCGTGCATCAGTGGAACAATATGTACACAAGGTATTTCTGTTTGATTTTCCACCTCCTCAGACTTCAAACTACTTTACTATGAGCAGCATTTGTACATGATGTATTAGAATTTTAATTATTACTTTACTGTACTATACTTTACTATAACTGACATAGTTACCTTTAACCAGGAAGTTTTCTTTGTCCTACTGTTAGCAACTTCCTGTCCACAGTTTTTGACGCATGAATCAGAATGTTTTGCGACAAATATTTCCATTCAATTCTGGTGAAATCTACTCACTGATGAATCCAGTCCAGTTTGGGCCAACTTTACATCTTTACTTCGTAATCTCACAAAAACTTGTGTGATTTAACGTGACTTCAGAATATAAACAGACGGTCGGCGACTGTGCGATGTTTTTGTGCCGATGTTTGATGAAGTCACAGCTGAGAAAACAAGACAATCGTATAAGACAAGTTACCATTCTAAACAAAAGTATGCAACATCTGGAACGGGAAGACTTTATCGTCTGTTAATCCCTCACACTACAGGATCATTTAGCCAGATAATCTGTTCAAATCAAAATCAGAATAATAAATTAACCTGGAAATGAGAAATGAGAGTGTTTCCACTGAAGTGACTATAAAAATACCAGAGAAGACGATCAACACTAAAATATGACCTGGATGCGTCTGCTGTCACCTCAGTAGATCAGATTCCACTTTAATTGGCCTTTACACTGATGAAGTCAGGCCTGTTCACTTAAAATGTAACGCTAATAACAACCTCTGTGTGAGTCAGCGTGAGTGAGAGCGAGAAAGAGACGCGAGGAACTCCAGTAAAACTCTAAACTCTACTGCTAACATGGAATTTGAAGTGTTTTCTTCAAACAAGAAAATATAACAGGAGATGAATAAGGAATGAGGTTCAAGGTTTTAGATCAAATACAACAATAATAATAATACACAAAGAAATAATGAGTGTATTACGCAGTATAAAAATGTCAGACTCTAAGTTGTCTGACTGTCTGTCTTAGTTGGACTACGACGTTAGCTCCATTAAAGTATGCATGTAAAAATAAATTCAGATTCACAGTTTCCTGGTCAGCAGTTAAGGGGGAAACTTAAGGGTTTTGGTTGTGTGACATTGGCTCACGGAGCTCTACTGAAATAACATCAACATTGTAATATTAACCCTTTGACCTGAGAAAAATCCACTTTCAGGAAACACGACAGCACCTGAGTCACATTCTTCTTCTAAATCTGACTTCCTGCTAAAATGGAGTTGTTTTGGTTGCGTGACACGAGCTAACTGAGCTCTGTGTTACGTTTCTAACATTCACACATTCACCTACTCACACACAACCTCCAACACATGCTACAGTACATTGTTTTATAAATAAACAAGATAAAGAGACATAAATAAAAGGTTTAAATGCTCTTAAAACAAAAGCATTGCTAAAACATGTGTCACTATGGGCGGAGTCACGTGTGGATGGTGTCCGTCTGGTGGTGGAGAGTCAACAATCTACTGTTTTTCTAGCGATGACACGTACTGTAGCGTTAAAGAGACCAGACGAACAGGACAGGGGCTCCTTTTTTAACGAAGAGTTATTTAATTTGGTTATTTGCTGCAATGCTACACATCTTTCAACACATGGAATCTGTTTTTCCTTCATCACAGTTGACGCTCCTGAATGCTCCTCCAGAGGTTCTGTGTTGCGCTCTCTTCTGGTTTTCTAGTGATGAATAAAACATGAAAAGTTAAACAGCAGTGTCTTTATGTTAACTTATCAGTGCTTTTTTTTGCATGTTTTGCCTGCAGGACGTTTCCTGTCTTTTCTTGGTTAGTTTCAGTGAAATTTCACCGCTGGGGTTAAAAATGAACTCCTTAACGCTGTGAACGACTGTTTGTGCAGAAACACAAAGTCCTTCTCCATGCAGCTCGGCCTCGCTGCCTTCACCAGACTGCATTTCCTTCCACAGGTGCAGTCACCTGACACTGACAGTGACACTGGGGCAGGATTATCACCATAAAGCAAATAAGTACACTTTAGATATATGATCGGTGATAAACGTCTCTTTGTTCAGACAGAGTTTGCTGATGTGTGCGTCGCTGTGACAATAAAACAATTACTCAGACCTGGTCACATTAGTGATTACAATTCCTGATGTGATTCTATTAGCTAACCCTGGGGGATTCAACATGACCTAAAATGAGAAACCACAGTGGACGGCCTCCACTTAATTATTGAGAACTGTCCCAAACGAACAAGGACTTTGACCCAATCGCACGACTCGGGAGACAAAGTAAAAAATAAACCGTCTTTTATTTTGAAAGTGCACCGAAAACCACTCACAAGAGGGAAAAAGTAGTAACAAAAATCAGGGCTTGACAAAGTAGCAAACAAAAGTACAAAACCTGACGAGGGAGACACAGACCATAATATACACACGACACGGTAATGGGGAACAGGTGGAAACAATCAGGGCGGGGAAGACAATCAGACTGGTGGGGAAGGGGCAAGTTACCTGAAATGAGAGAGAAACTTTACAAAATAAAACAGGAAACCACAAGACAACATTGACACAAGCAGCTTTCTTTGTCATGACAAAAGCTTGGGATGCATCGATATCAGTGTCAGGTTTAGGGACCAATGATGCCGTAGTGTATTTGTATTTGTTAAATGTTACTTTGTTACTTTGGAAACACTTTCAGATGGAAAGTCACTCCTTCAACACAAGTTATTTCCATAAAACATCTTATTAAGTCAGTCAGTCATCATCTACCACTTTATCCTCCGCCAGAGGGTCGCTGTGCCAATCTCAGCTACATCGGGCGATAGGCGGGGTACACCCTGGACAGTTCGCCAGTCCATCGCAGGGCCACACACAGATAGAGACAAACAACCATTCACTCTCACACTCACTCCTATGGTCAATTTAGAGTATCCAATTTACCTAATCCCCACATTGCATGTTTTTTGGACTGTGGGAGGAAGCCGGAGAACCCGGAGAGAACCCACGGGGAGAACATGCAAACTCCATGCAGAAAGGCCCTTGTTCCAACCGGGGCTCGAACCCGGGTCTTCTCGCTGCAAGGCGAGAGTGCTAACCACTATACCACCGTGTGGCCTATCTTCTTAAGTATTATTTAAAAATAAATATTATTCAAGTCTATCCTTTCAAAAAGGTGGCGTTCCATTACAATTTGGACGAGAGTGTAAATGTTTAAATAGTATCGAATGTTCTATTTTGTTCAAAGTAAAATTGAGGAAAATGAAATTAGTTTGCTCTAATGGTATTATTAAGTACTCAGTATCAGCATGTACCTAAATGTAAGTAAACGTACTTGTACTAACATAAATTCACATAAATCCACAAATATTTGGGGTAAAATTTGTGATAAAGACGTGGAGGGGACAGTGGGAGGGGACATTGTTCGTGAGACTTAAACCACATTTCAAGACCAAACGTTAAAAGATTTGTTGAGGATTTTTACCGTGTGAGGGCAAAATTCTGGTGTTTTTATACGCTGATGATATTGTGTTGTTTTAAGGAAATACCATGATTTTCAGGTGTGTTTTTTGTGCCTTAACCTAAATCTAACCTTAAATCACAAGTGTCATTAATCACTTTAGCTGATCAAATGGGACAATGTTTGACTTGACTTTGACTTTTATATTATTTCATAAGATCAGTAAAACGTGTCATGAAACTGGTCTGTGTTTTTTCAGGTCTGTTCACAAACATCTAACAAAGACACAAGCTTTTAAAGAAGATAACGACAACAGCTACTCGTGAGAAGACGACATGTCTCACCAAAGGTCACTCAGAGAAGACACAGCTGTGCGAGAGACGGAGCGTGAGACACAACATTGAGCAGAAAAGCTTCTGTGGGTCACACCGTCAGCCCCAGTGACACCACTGATCCCAGTCCATTGACTTATTTCAACTTTTGAATTCAAAGAGTTAATTTTCAAGTGTCTTTTCATCATCTATTTATTGACATTGACCTCATTTATGGGCTCAGTGCTGCTGTAATTCTATTTTCTCGAATCTGGAAATGACATTTTTGAGCTTGAAAAGAGCTACATGAATACAAATATTACATTATTAGGAAGCGAGCCACGAATGGCAGGGGCCCAAATGGCTCCTGGCACGAATTTGTGCGATTATTGATCTATCCGTGGTTTGCGGTCATTTTTGAAGTTAACGTGCATGAAATCTCTTGAGACTTGGCATGGAGGTCAAGTCTGGTGAAAATGCGATATTGACATAGTTCAGAACCATGTGTTTCTCAAGGGCTCTGTAGTGCCCCCCTAAGGTGAAAACAGAGGCAAAATTGCGTTCCACAGAATTTCCCGAAACTAGGTGGGAACATGTTATAGATCGAGACGAACAAAAAAGTCCACCATAACCATGGCCTCAACTCAACAGGAAGTCGGCCATTTTGAATTTTGCACCCTACATAAATGAGTAAACTTGTCCAAGCACGTTTGTCGTTCCAACATAAAAAAAACATGACAACTTGTTAAAACGGAAGACAGTTGAGTGAGGGAGATATTTAATTATTCTGTGCTGCGACTGAAATTGAATTAAGATCAGCCAACCAGTTTTTCCTGTTTTTCAAACAGTCGATCATTTTGGGATTTAGCGTGACTGTATGATTACACCCCTGTGTGTAATATAAACCCGAGCATTAAAGGTGTAATTTGGCTAGTTTGTAATTTAAGTGACACACCTTCCTCAGCTCGGGAATGAACACAGCGAGGAAGGTTGTTATTAAGTTTCAATTATCTCTTTTAAAATCTTAAACAACTGTTCAAAACTAATTACTTTTATTGTGTTAGTTAATTAACATAGTTTGCACAACTGAAGACTCATGGTGCAAATGTTTCACCCTCCCTGTTCTTTCCTGTACTAGTCGTCCACGGTGTGTGCCGACGTGTCAGAGCTCTATACCAGGACGACAGGTACACACACTAATTTTAGGCCATGCCATTTAAGCGCACACACACTGAAAGTCTCATGTGATCACATGACAGAACAGCTGCTTTGAGACGTTTAGGGGTTTGACGTCACACTCATGTTTCTAATCAGGGTGTGGTTAGAGTAAGTAGAAGGATGTGGGTTCTCCTCTGTCTTAATTTGTGTAACATGACAGTGAATTTCCCCCAAACGCTACTCACATTTCACTTGAATCCGCAGACCGTCTGAATGCAACAAAACCGGTTCCCATTGAAACAATCCTCCAGGCAAAGCAGGACACGTTCTTTTGTTTTTGGAGTCAAGAGCACACGGAAGTCAAGATGTAAAAATGTTTACAGTTTATTTCATATTTCTTGTAAGTGACAATTAGTAAGTGGAAACCCCCCACAAAACCAGACATGTGTTATTCAAAAACATACAAAAGTAGATTGGCTTACATTATGATTGTGACTATCTACAAACACGACTGTGCCCCGACTGCGACAGCGGCTTCGACGCTGAAGAACATTCAACGCCTCATGGATCCTTTACAACATCAACATCCTGTGTTTTCATTAGTACAAGTTAAACAACAATGTAGCCGACAGAAAGGCAGTGTCATGGTGAGAGCTAAAAAACCAAGAAAAAGACAGGAGCAGCATCAACGCATTTCATCTGTCAGGAAAAACAACAGAAAAATCAATCCACCGAGTGTTTAAAGGTTTAAGTGATCGATAGTGATAGCGATAGAGGTTTAGTTGCAGTGTGTTTGTATGAGGGACTGCCATTCTTCCACGAACATACACACCCATGTATCTCAACATTACACAAAGCTTTTCATTAAGTAATAGTACTTTTACTTGAGCAGAATATTTTTGCACTGTCAGGAAACTCAAGTTTGTAAACATCTCACTCTCCCACACCAAATTCCACCTATTTTAGCTGGCGGGGACACAGGAGCTGCTGCTCTACTGCTGCCTTGTTTGGCAAGTTTGTTTGTAGATCAACAACTCCTGTGTGTGTGATGTTAAAATCACTGATTTTCTCTGTGGACTTTGGTGTGGGAGAGTGAGTGAGTGGTTTATAAACTTCAGTTTCCTGTTGAAAAAGTCTGTCTAACAGTGAGAAAGATATCGTAGACTTAAGCTAAGTCTTTAGTTAAGTGAGTGACTGACCTCATGTCGTCACTGGTCAGTCATGTTTTCACAGGGTGTCAGTACCTCATGCAACCACACATCAACAAAACCTCAACTCCTTGAATACAGTACTCCTAACGACTCTTTGTCTGCGACTGTTCATTTGGTGTAATCCCGGGGCTCCCCCCCTTCTTCTTTGAGTAAACACGTGCGCACCAGGGCCTCTGTGACAATGTACGGGTCACAGTTAGCTGACGGGCGGCGGTCCTCGAAGTAGCCCTTCATGTCCTGCCCCACAGTGCGCGGGATGCGGATGCTGGCTCCACGGTTAGCCACGCCCGCGGAAAACTCGTCAATGCTGGAGGTTTCGTGACGACCTGTGAGGCGTCTGGCGTTGTCCAGCCCACCTTTGGGATCGTAGGCCCGGATGTGATACTGGTGTCTCTTCGACAGCCTGTCGATCGCGTCCTCAATGACTCTGTGAGGAAAAGAGAGGCTTAGAAACAATCAAAAATAAAATACACACATAAACTCTCTGAAACACTTTATTTCACCTCCAAACAACCTTATGGCCTCCAATTTGCCAAAGCATAGCATTTTTTGTTATGTTTAAAAACATTCTAGTCAATAATACACTGTATAAAGAAATAGCCACACTCATCACCTTAAGGACAAAAATGTACCCATTGAAACTCATAATAAAGTCATGTTTTAATCCCACTGTAATTAGAACCAAGTGGAAAGTGGTCATGACATCACCCACAGGAAGCTAACCTCCAATTCTGAAGCCTCAAGATTCGCAATTTGTCGCCGCCATGTTGACATTTTGCGAATGGAAGCTCACAGACATCACCTGTCAATCACACTCTTGTCCGCTCATATGTGTCTTTGCTCCTCTAAATGAAACTAGACCATGAACTCCCCAGGAAAATATTAACTGACGTTAGAATTCAAGTCAGAAGAAGAATAGTTTCCTCCAGGCTTAAATTGAGTCACCCCCTAGAGGCTATTTAATATATTCTTATTTCCTGACTAGCTACAGGAGAAGTGCTGAAGACCACATAACTTCAGAATCAAACACATTTCCACAGTGTTGTAGGATCTTTTTTAGAGATCAGGACTGATGTTGCGTTAAAAAAATGAATTTGTTCAAATAGAAAAAATATATTTGGTTTGACAACAGTAAATATGAATGAGCCATTTTTGCTGTTATGTGCTCAGAGGGTAGTTCTTAATAGAAAATGGAAATATTTAAGGTGAGGAAAGTGTTTTTTAGTTAAGGTTACATGAGGGTTAATGCATTCATACAACAAAAAGTCATCCTTACTTCAGTCCGCCATCCTCTCGCATTTCCTTTGTGCTGAAGTTGGTGTGGCAGCCGGCACCGTTCCAGTTCCCTGAGATAGGCTTGGGGTCAAAGGACACCACGACTCCGAAATCCTCACAGACCCGGTGAAGGATGAAGCGAGCGATCCACAGGTGGTCCCCCATGTTGATGCCTTCACAAGGGCCAACCTGGAACTCCCACTGAAACACACAACACCGGGATTTTATAATTTCATCGTAATAATAACTTAACTAAGACTCAAATTGTGACTTAACTCGGATTTAGGGACAGAGCGATACACGATTTTATTGAACAACGTGATAAAAAGCATTCGCTGGACGTTTGCGGTGAATTTCCACTTTTGAAAATATTGTCTCGCTCGCTAACGTACATTTCAAAGTGCCACAAGGGGGAGCCTGAATCTTTCCAGTCATTCCAGGATGTCATGATTTATGATTATTTTGAAGTGTGTTTGTTTGAGGTAGTGATATCTATGTCACATGTTCATGTCTTTATCTCACTGTCAGACAGACTTCTCCAACAGGAAACTGAAGTTTGTAAACCACTCACTCTCCCACACCAAAGTCCATTGAGAAAATCAGTGATTTTAGCAGGCAGGGACACAGGAGCTGCTGATCCTCTGCTGCCTCGTGTGGTCACTTTGTGTCACTGACGTCAATCTGAACAATGGATTTCAAACACTGAAGTGATAAATAAGACATTTGAACTTAGTGATGGAGGCAGCAGTGGATAAACAACTCCTGTGTGTGTGTTGTTAAAATCACTGATTTTCTCTGTGGACTTTGGTGGACACTGGCTCCAACAACCACACTTCCAAAAACATGAAGTATCCATTTGAAATGTATGTTTTTCACTTTAAAGTGAAATATATCTTCTGAAAATCAAGCTGAATTTGAATGATAACTAACATGAATAAGTCAGGATCACTGTGGTTATATCATCCCACGACGCCTACAACTGTTTCCCTGCTTTGGAAAGTGACAGGTGATTACCTGAGCTGGCATGACCTCAGCATTGGTACCACAAATCTGAACTCCAGCGTACAGACAGGCTCTGTAATGAGCCTCCACCACGTCGCGTCCGTACGCTTTATCTGCTCCCACGCCACAGTAATAAGGTCCTGACCGGGTGGAAGGAAACTGGACGTTAACACTCCTGTGCCACTCACACACCTGAGATAAAACCGGGAACCTGGACCGTAAACTCACCTTGTGGACCCGGGAAGCCGTTGGAGGGCCAGCCGAACGGGTGACCGTCTGTGCCCAGCAGGGTGTACTCCTGCTCCATACCGAACCACGGGTGATTGTTCTCCACCATGCTCATGATCTTATTACACGTCTGCCGCAGGTTCGTCTCTGTGGGGACAGCATCAGCAAAAATAAAGTAATGTAATTTAATCACTTTGTTTAACGTCCAGTGTGTAACGTTTACAAGGTTCAGTGCGGTATGTATGTTTTTGTGTCTCCATGAGAAATAGAACTAAAATAACCAGTTTTAACTGTTCCCTTTAGGTACCAGGAGCACCTTACCGTGCCGTACCGTACAAACTTTTGTTTAGTTTAGTTGTTGGTCACTGCTTTGATGTGATTGGACATTGCAGGCCAACAATTTGACAAAAATTTGTTACGGGGGCCTCGACAACCGACTCGCAAAATGCTGTGTCGTTCCCATCCTTACTTTGGTAAGACAGAGATCTTGAAATTTCCTCTCTCTCTTTCTTAACTTTACTCGCTCATTGTTCTGCACAGACTCTCACGTCGACGGTCGGAGAGAGAGACAGTGGACAGTGTCCACAACACCGCTAGTAACTATGAGTCCACGCTTGTCCTGCGTAGGCCTCGTCTACGTACATCAAGCAGCGCAGGGTGTGAAACAGGAGGTGGCGTAACAAACATAATCAATATCTTAACATTGAATTCAACGATTATAAATAAACATTTTAGCCATTTAAGTGACAAAAGCTTAACTATTGTTGATGTGAATGAAAAAAATCCACTCAAAACAAACAAACACATGAACACATAAATAACCAGCTTCAACTTCAATTGTAAGGGTTTGAAGATCTTGTTTAGATTGTGTCTGAGGTTTTTGTCATATTCAAATGTAAACAGAATGAAATCAAAGTCATGTCTTACATGTCTTGTACAAAGAACTGGGGAAACCTCTGTCGGCCTCACCTGCAGGTTTGCGGTTGTACTTGAGGACTTCACACAGCACCAGCTTGTTGGGGTCTTGCCTGAACGGGTCTCTGAACATGGACACCGGGATAAGGAACATGTCGCTGTTGGAGCCCTCGGACTGATACGTGCTGGAGCCGTCAAAGTTCCACTCGGGAAGTTCTGTCAGAGAGAAGAGATACAACCCTGACATGAATGAGGACAGCGGAGAGACCGCGCTGTAGATTACTGTTCTCTGTGTTTGGAATCACTTCAGCGTCAGGAGACAGTCCCACAAAAGACACGTCTAAGCTCTAGGTGACTCAGTTTGACAGAGTCAGTCGGCAGAGAAGCGGCAAAAAATTCAACCTGTCAAGAGTTCACGGTCACTTTAAATCCACACAGATTGACCGATATGTTGATAAACTTGACAGACTGATAGGTCTGATCCTTATATCGCCCCCTTATTAACTTCTCTTCTTCTTTACGCCAGAGACTCAGTGAAAGTATAAGATTCAAAGGCAGCTTCTCTGAACTCGGGGGCATAACTACGTTCCACTATCTTCAGTTTTTCCTGCCAAAATGGCGTCGTTTAGGTCGACGTCACATGACCATAACGATGCCATTTTGACAGGAAACGCCACCATCCCTGACATGGGATTCTAAGATGGCTGCCACTCGTACTATAGTCGTAAACTTGTTGCTACGATGTTTGTGCTAACAATAGCTAAAGAGGCTACATACGTTTGCGTTTCTCAACTTAACAAGCAATAAACATGCTAAACTTGACTTAATACTGTTGTATTATCACAGTAATTAGGTAGCATATCGTCATAATAAGATAATAATATACTAGTCACAATATTACAAAATAACAATTGTATTTGTATTGTTTTCTGGATATAAATGAATACGCCAATAAGTCAACAGATATTAAATCAATGTCGACCAATAAATGATCACATTTAACAATAATAAGCTAAATATAGAAGATATTCTCATAAAGAAGCAAAGAAATATATAAATAACTCTTAAAAACTGACAATAATTGAAGTCTAAAATGAACTGATGAAACCAGATCATCTCATCTCACCCTCGATGGTCTTGGGTTCAGAATCCAAAGTTCTGGTCTTACAGCGCAGTCCCTCTCCTGAGCCGTCGATCCAGATGTACATGACCTGGACTTTGTCGCCCTGAGGAAGACTCATGTACTGCTGCTTCACAGCTTTGTTCAACGTTGAACTCGATGATGTGGCCATTTTCTCGATGTGACCACCAAAACCTGCACAAACACGCACACACACACAGGAAGAATGACATGATGAAAACTGAAAATAACCGTGTCGTTGCAGAATATAAAGGATTTTTTTGGGGAGGGTAACTTGTACTTTTTAATGTTTTGATGTCAGTTAATTAAAAAACACCTTTTTTACTGTTATAGTTTTCCAGTGTTTTCACTGTTAAAATAGTAATACTCCAAGTACTTTCTATTTCTTTTCAATTTAACTTAAGTCGACTTTTCAGAAGTCAAATGACATTAAAGCAATAATACTTTAACTTGAATAGAAGATTTTAGTTTCCTTCTCACCTACGTTCAAGTTTATGAAACCACTCATTCTCTCACACCAAAGTCCACAGAGAAAAACATCACAGGAGTTCACGAGTTGTTGATCCACTGCTGCCACCATCACTAAGTTCAAACGTCTTATTTTGTGACTGTGTGAAATCCTTTGTTTGGATTGAGCTCATGGTCATAAAGTTAACAAACACAGCAGCTTCTGTTGACCTAAAAACGCAGCTTTTCTCTATGGACTAAGCAGGAAAATCTTCTTAAAATCATCTTAAAATGTCTCACTTAGATCGTGACAAGTGAAAAGTTTTCAAGTGGATATGTAGACGTCATACAACCATCATAATGTTCAGCTGAGTTATCAATGAAGTAGGAATTACATACAAACATATTAACGTCAGTGAAATATTATTATACAATAAAGAAAAAATTCTACTGTCACATGAATGTGAGAGGGTGAGGATTTTCTTACCGGATGTTAAGTGAAGATAAAGACGAGCGGCAGAGAAGCAGCAGTGGACACAGCAGAGAGGTGGCGCTCACACGTTCGATCGTTGTTCATTCCTGTTGTTCTGCGCGTCCTGGTGGATTTATACAGCTGCGCTCGCGCTCATTGGCTGAGGGCAAACGTGACCACGTCGTGCTGAGGAAATGCCAGTGACGTCAACGCAGTGGCTCCTCCCCCGCCTCCCTCTCTTTTCCTCCCCCTTCACACAAACACCTTAAATTTTGAAACAACAAGTAAGAACAAGTACGAACAAGTAAGAAGAAGTAAGACAAAAAGAAGAAGCAAGAAAAAGTAACAAAAAAGAAGAAAATCAGGTGAAAACATCAAAGACAAGAACACAGTGACGTCACACACACGCGCACACAGTGATATGGACCAGGGCTCCCTCTAGTGGCCCTCTGGTGACTTACACACTAATACTTAAATAATAAAAACATGAATTAGAGAAATCACTGTACATTACAACTGTAATAAACACATATTTCTTAGTAAAGTAAATTAATGACTTCATGAATGAAGTGTAATAAATAAAATAAATATATAAAAATGTCATGCTTTTCATTTCAAACTGTTTTAAATATGAAATTATTATTATGTATTATTATTATTGTTATTGTAATAGTAATAATAATAATAGTAATAATAATAATAATAATAATAATATCATTATTATTATTATTATTTTCCTCCATAGTACACACTGATTTATACTTGTGTGTGACGCTCACTGCAGCACATAAACAACAACAAAAATGAGTGAAAAAGTGAACGCGTGAAAAGGTGAATGAGTGTAAAAGTGAAAAGGTGAATGAGTGTAAAAGTGAAAGAGAGAAAAAGGTGAATGAGTGAAAAGTGAAAAAGTGAATAAGTAAAAAGGTGAACAAGTGAAAAAGGTGAATGAGTGAAACGTGAAAGAGTGAAAAAGTGAATGAGTAAAAAGGTGATCGAGTGAAAAGGTGAATGAGTGAAAAGTGAAAAAGTGAATGAGTAAAAAGGTGAAAGAGTGAAAAAGGTGAATGAGTGAAAAAGGTGAATGAGAGAAAGGTGAATGAGTGAAAAGTGAATGACTGAACAGTGAGATTGAATGTGAGCTGAACTTTGTTGATGAAGTTTATTGTGGTGACGTCGTTTTAACTGAGATTTTAATCTCACAGAAAAAAAACTGCTTGAATAAAATACAGTTTGTTGCAGGGAACTGAGGCACAGAAACACACACAATGTTCATATCTATTTTAAAAAAAAGGCAGCTGTGTTCTATGAATAAAACAGAGAAAAAAAATAAACACATTTATTTATTCAACATTAAAAACATTAATGTTGAAACAAAAGGCAGTTTTAATTCTAATAAATGTTAATTGTTAGTTGCATGATGTTAATACAGAGAGTGAATTATGAATCAATAAAACGTGTAAATCCATGAAATATCATTTTATATCTATTTCACTTTATCATTAAATCACGTCTTTATTCATGTCACCGCATTTTAAACTCTTGTTATTTTATAATCAACGATAAAAGTAAAATGTCAAATGTATTATCATTTTTCTGCATTTGAACATTAGTGCAGTTTTATATTTTAAATATGAAATAAACAAAATGGTATTATTATTATTGTTATATTATTATTACTATTGTTGGTATTGTTATTACTGTTATTATTATTTTACAATTATTATATTGATATATATGACACTTTTTTTATTCAAAATATCAAACTCGCACAAACACAGTCAATGTGAAACTAATCAAACAGGAAGTGGCATGAAAAATGTTCATCTGTGAAGAGGAAATTAAAGAAAAAAGTAATGTGATAAAGTGCAAACATTTCCTGGTCAGCTACAATAACAATAATAAAAACATCTACAGCCACATGTTCCTGCCTCCAGCTCATCCAATGAAAAGTGTTCAATGAGACAACTCCTTTTGTTTCTAAGTTTTGTGTAACATGTTGCAGCAGAGGGAGCAGTAAACCTAAACGCTTTGTTTCCCACTTCAGTTTGGACAGAACAAATCCAATAAGACTGTAAGTCCCAGTATTATGACATCATAGTATTATAAATACTATATAAATACAATATTTATACAATTGTTATTTTGTAATATTATTGTGACTAGTGTCAAAAAAGGACAAAAGGTAAGAAGGGAGTAAACCTAAGATTGCCCTGTAAATGAGAATATGCAGCTGTGTGAGTCTACGTGTTGATAAGGAGGAACATCCAACTCAGTGATGAGTAAACGCTTTAAAACCAGTGATGACCCTCAGAGCGTGTCAGCTTTGAGACGAGGCTGCCATATATAAAACAGATCAGACAGCAACCTGTCTCTATAATGTGTAATAATAAAAAAATAAAGGAATAACAATAACAAAGTGAGGCCACACGGTGTGTAGTGGTGAGCACTCTCGCCTTGCAGCGAGAAGACCCGGGTTCGAGCCCCGGTTGGAACAAGGGCCTTTCTGCATGGAGTTTGCATGTTCTCCCCGTGTGTGCGTGGGTTCTCTCCAGGTTCTCCGGCTTCCTTCCACAGTCCAAAAACATGCAATGTGGGTTTAGGTAAATTGGATACTCTAAATTGACCATAGGAGTGAGTGTGAGAGTGAATGGTTGTTTGTCTCTATCTGTGTGTGGCCCTGCGATGGACTGGCGAACTGTCCAGGGTGTACCCCGCCTATCGCCCGATGTAGCTGAGATTGGCACAGCACCCCCCGCGACCCTCTGATGGAGGATAAAGCGGTAGATGATGACTGACTGACAATAACAAAGTGCATTTTTAAACTGCAGCTTTTTCCTCTGTGTCTCTGTGCTGTTCTCACTTTGAACCACAGGGCGGCGCCAGTGCTCCACCTTCACAACACATCACTGAACACTGAAAAACACTGTTTACGTTTACATAAATAACAAACAACAAACTGAGTCTTTAGACATTTATGTTAATTTCTTGCTGAACAATAAATATAACTAAATTATTATCATTATTATTATTATTATTTTATTATTATCATCATTAACGTTTATTAATAAATGTAATACATAACGAACAGCATGAGGCAGAAGAAGAGAAAACTCTCAGGTGACGTTTAAACAAGTCCACTGTCTGTAGAGAATCCAGACTTTTATTTTGGAACCTTTTTGACAACAACCAATCAGCAGCACACACACCCATGCACGCACGCACACACACACACACACAGGCACACACACACGCACGCACACAAACGCACACACACACGCACACACACACACACAAATGCAGATCAACAGAAAACTCTCCCACACCAAAGTCCATAGAGAAAATCAGTGATTTTAGCTCACAGCGACACAGGAGCTGCTGGTCCTCTGCTGCCTCTTGTGGTCACTTTGTGTCACTAAAGTAAATCCAAATGTAGTATTTCAAATGCCGAAGTAACAAAATAAGACATTTGAATTAGTAATGGAGGCAGCAGTGGATCAACAACTCCTGTATGCTGTGATGTTAAAATCACTGATTTTCTCTATGGACTTTGGTGTGGGAGAGTGAGTGGTTTGCAAACTTCAAACCCATGAACAGTCCCACAGAGAAATTATAGCTGTTTTTTTTAATCTCAGAATATTAAATATATACAGTGCTTTTTTTGTTTGGGTGGGGGCGGAGCCTCACACACACAGACAGTCGGACACAGTGATGGTCATTTCAGCCTCAAACACAAAACAGTAATTGGCTAATTTCTGCTCTATAACGTGCCATAAAAGCGTCTTCTGCCTTTTTAATTAAACGCCTCCATGAAAGGACTCGATGCACAATAAAAAAATATTTAAAAAACGGTGTCAATTAGTGTGCAGAACAATGTTTAACATATCAGAAAATTAATCTACACGGCACTTTGAATTAAAAAGTTTCTCTCCTTTTTTGTGGAGGCAGACAGGAAGTGGGTCAGGACGACTGAGGAGGGTTTTGTGTCTCGTCTAAATGAGTCCCCTTTGTTAACGACAGTCAAAAGCAATTAAAACTGGAGTTTGTTTCATATTCTCCACAAAACTGTCAGCGTTAAAAAGTGGAATTAAGAAGCTGTGTGTGCATGTGTGTGCATGTGTGCGTGTGTGTGCGTGCGTGCGTGTGCGGGTATTACTAATGTTGTGGGGACCTAAAACTGTTTACACAGTCACATGGGGACTTGCCTTCCTTGTGGGGACAAAAATCAAGTCCCCACATCATAAATAACTACATTTTAAGGTGAAGATATGTTTTAAGGTTAGATTGAGGTTAGGGTTAGGGTCAGGGTTAGGATTAGGCCAGTAGTAATTGTTAGAGTAGTAAAGGTTAGAGTAAGTCTCCAGGAAATGAATGTAAGTCAATGCAATGTCCCTTCAAGTCATGAATGTCCAACATGTGTGCGTGTGTGTGTCCACATGTGTGTGCGTGCGTGTGTGAGTGCGTGTGTGTGTGCGTGCGTGTGTGCTTGTATGTATGTGTATGTGTGTGTGTGCGAGTGTGTGCATGTACGTGTGTGTGCGTGCGTGTGTGCATGTTTGTGTATGTGCGTGTGTGATCTGGACAGTGAAAGGATAATGTATACAGAGAAATATGAAGTGCTGTTTACTTGTGTTATTGTTCCAGAGGAGCTGATCTTATCTGATCTTATGTGATCTTATCTGATCTTATGTGATCTTATCTGATCTTATCTGATCGTCGCTCTCATTAATGATGAAGGACTGTGTGCTTTGAGTTTAAAAGCTGCCCCAGGCCTTTGTTTTCACGCAGCTGGACTCCATTTCTCCGCCTCGTGTTCCTTTAACCTTGTAAAGTTGGACCTTTTCTTTTTTTTAATGTACAGTATACATTTCTCAGTAATTTTAGTCTCTTTTGTTTATTTCACACACATAAAGACAAGAAAAATAGTGTATACAAATCATTACAGTAAATTATAAATAGATAAAGAAAGTGGAGGTTATTAAAGGGAAATTTAATTTAAAAATAAATCGGCATTAAAAATCCTACATTTGGATTTAATTTAGTGACACAAAGTGACCACAGGAGGCAGCAGTAGACCAGCAGCACCTGTGTCCCCGCCAGCTAAAATCACTGATTTTCTCTATGGGGTTTGGTGTGGGAGAAAAAAAGCAGTTTGCAAACTTCAGTTTCCTGTTGAGTCTGCGTAACATTGAGATAAAGTGGAAAACATATTGTTAGGATAGTGCACACAGAGGCTAGTATACATTCTATAGGTGAAGGACTGTGTAGCTGCCTGAGGCCATGTTTTCATGCAGCTGGACTTTATTTCTCCTCCTCCATCCTCCATTACAATATTTTATTTTACTTTCACATCATGTGACTGTATATTTATTCTTTCTCTCTCTCTACATGTCTAAATGATCAGAACGCTGTGTACATGACTAAAGACGACACAGTTTGCCACCAGGTCTCAGGTCTGATCCACATCAGTCTGACTCTCCATCTAAATGCCAGCAGCTCACAATCCCAGTGAGAGGCCCCGCCCCCCCCAAGGCCCTCGACAGCGGCTCATTTCCCTAAAACACACTCTTTTAATTAAACAAATGTGCATAATGAAGGAGGTGGAAGGAGAAGGAGATGCTCCTGCTATTCCCACGTGGAGGAGAGGTTCATTAATATGTAGAGACCCTGTGGGCTTCTGCTGAAGCTGAAACTCTGCCTTTGCCAGTAATAAGGCAGAAAAGCAGAGGCAGCTGCTGGCACTGCACTCTGTTAATGACTGCACTCTGAGCTCTGGTTAGAGGCAGAGTTAGTGAGCAGCAGGGTTCATGTTCTCTTACAGTGATATTTCAGTTCCACTGCGTTTATACTGACGTACTGACACTTACGTCAGAGCTGAGAACCAGAAACTCACACTGAAATAAAGATTCATGAAATCTGCGTCACTTTAAGTCTCATGTTTACGTCTTAATCTCACTGTCAGGCAGACCTTTCCAACAGGAAAGTGAAGTTGTAAACCACTCACTCTCCCACACCAAAGTCCATAGAGAAAATCAGTGATTTTAGCTGGCAGGGACACAGGAGCTGCTGGTCCTCTGCTGCCTCGTGTGGTCACTAGGGTTAGGGTACTCTGTGTGTGTGATGTTAAAATCATTGATTTTCTCTATGGACTTTGGTACAGAAGACATGAAAAGAAACAGTTGGCTCGTTCATGTTGTTGCTCGCTTCTTAATTGACAGTAAAAGACAGAGAATAGAGCAGCATGTTGTTATTATACATTGTGGGTGTTTTCTCCTCAGCACTCACACATGTTTGGTCACAGGGGGACTCGTATGAGGATCTCCTCCTCCTCCTCCCCGTCTTCCTCTCAGCTCTCAGAAGTCAGGTGGCCCTCAGCCATCCCAGCTGTCTGTCGAGTGTCAGTGTGCATCAGCGTCACGCAGGAGTGGGTGTAAAAACACAATCACACAGTCTTACATGCTACATTTGTCCTTAATTGAGGGGAAACTGTGCACACGAGCCGAGCCACAGAAATCTCCTGCAACACTCCTGTGCATGTGTAATTAGCAACAGTAAATCTACTAATTAGCTTGTTGCGTTTGCCAGTGGTGGAGGCAGCATCCTGATGAGGTGGTGGGTGGAGGAGGAGGCTGATCCAGCAGATGGCTGCATGTGTGCTGTCAGCAGACATTCCTCTGTCATGACCACCGCCAGGAGCTCAGCACTGAGAACCTCCACCACCCAACCCCCACCCATCATCATCCTCACCATTAGCATCACCATCATCCTCACCATTATCCTCACCATCATCATCCTCACCATCATCCTCACCATTGTTATCATCATCACCAACATCATCATCATCATCATCACCATCATCATCATCCTCACAAAATATCACAAACATTGTTTATTGGCTGAATAATTAGCTTTTTAGACTGCTCACTATTTGGCTGTTGGTGGATATAGAGAATAGCTCACTATTTGGCAGTCAGTCTGCCGCTGGATTTGCAAAACAGCTCACTATTTGGCAGTCAGTCTGTTGCTGGATTTGTAGAACAGCTCACTATTTGGCATTCAGCCTGTTGCTGGCTTTGTAGAACGGCTCACTATTTGGCAGACAGTCTGCTGGTGGATGTAACAGCTTTATTCTTGTCTCATCACAATTTACTATCAAATATAAAAAATTACAAATATATATTGAATATATTAATATATATCAAATTATTATACTTTAAATAGTTCTTGTTTTACTGTTTCCTTTCTCACATTTTCTCCATTTCATTGATTCACTCTGTCATTGTTACTGCTACTCATTGAATAAAAACAATGACTGACTGTATATCTTTCACAAGAATTGCTTATTGGCTGAATAATTTGCTTTGCAAATGGAGGAATAAGTAAAAACAATGACAGAAACAGTAAAATAAACCCTTTTGAGTTTGTATATATTCATAATTAATTAATCTTCCACAGCTGCACAGTGCTGGAAAATAATCAAAAATAACCTGAAAAGTGGTTGAAAAGTGGTTGAATTTGACCTTGAGAAGGTGCCAGCAGCTGCACTGAGCTCAGTTCAGTCACATGTGGCGACGTGCTGCGTTCTGATGCACTGATGTTTATCTGTTATGTTTTTATGCTTCCAGTTATTTAAGCCGTCAAACACTGTCATAGATCTGCAGCGTTCACAGCTCAGTTCAAGTCCTTCACTGAACATAATTGCATTCACCGCTGCGTCTTAACCTGTTTTAATTACATATCATAAGTATAAGGAATTTATTTTTTTGACATAAAATGATCCACATATGTCATCAGAAATACAGGAAACAGGTTAAACTGAAATAAAGGATTCACTGAGAACAAAGGTGTTTACATTTTATACACAAAATAAAGAACTGCTCATTATTTGGCAATCAGCCTCTTGGTGGATATAAAGAATAGCTCATTATTTAGCAGTCATTCTGTTGCTGGATTTATATAACAGCTCACTATTTGGCAGTCAGACTGTTGTTGGATTTATAGAACAGCTCACTATTTGGCAGCCAGTCTGTTGGTGGATATATACAATATGTCATTGTTTAGCAGCCAGTCTTTTGCTGAACATAGAGAATAGCTCAATATTTGGCAGTCAGTCTGTTGCTGGATATATAGAATATGTAATTATTTGGAAGCCAGTCTGTAGCTGGATTTATAGAACAGCTCACTATTTGGCAGTCATACATTGACTATAAACCTGGTCATTATCTTTTATATAATTATTGTTTTACTGTTTCCTTTCTCACATTTTCTCCCTTTCATATATTCACCCTGTCATTGTTGCTGCTCTTCATGTTTTCACAACAGTGTTGTTGAATAAAAACATAACCTAACTCTGTATTTACACACATGCTTGTTTTTTCTTTTTTTGCAGATTTAATTATTTAACGATAAGTTTGATGAGAATATTTGTATTTATACTTTTGTCAGACGTCATTTTGTCAAAGGCACAAATTTCCACAAAGAGTCAAATGTCAAACACTTTGAGAGTCAGAGCGTCCTTTATGTCCCCGACATGGTTTAATGAAACAACGTACAGTGATTGAAAAAGATATAGTTCCAATTAAACGGCTTTAATTGAAAAAAAAGGGTCATTTCAAAAACCAAATGTTCTATTAGAAAATCAATTACCCCCCGAAAAAAGAATAATTCTCCATAATGGACTGTGGATTGTAATAAGTCGGCCAATTAACTATTTTTTATTTGATTTAGAGTAGATTTTATGATCTTTGTTCACAATATCAATTACATGGAGTGCTTTGTGTCGCTGCTGTTCATAATGACGGAGGGGGAAAAAAACCCTCCACTAATTAATGCATCCCTCAGCCGCTTTCAATTATAACACAAATCATGCACTAACACTCATGTAGGTCACCATTCTGTGCCTTTGTTCCCACTTTTTTAAACTTTCCCTCACACTTAACAAGAAAAAGCAACGTGAAAACAACATAAATGTTCTTAAAACTTAAATATCCTGTGAGTTTGGAGACGTTTGAGGTTGTGGTGGTGCGTTTAAATGTCCAAACAACATACATTTTGCTAAAACCTATATATATTACATGTTTTTGACGTGTGGTTATGGTGGTGCGTTTAAGTGGTGATGCATTCAAGTGTCCTCCTTAACTACATTTAAAGATAAATGTCTACATTAAAACAACATAGATCTTGTTAAAACATACATATCCTGTGTGTTGTTTGACATTTGAGGACATTATGGTGTGTTTAAATGTCACCAGGTGAATTGTAACTACATTTAAAGAGAAATATCTACATTAAAACATCATAAATGTTGCTAAAACTTGTAAAATGTTGTTGCCTCTTTTTTTTGACACACGTCCATCAGACCGAGACAGACAGACAGCGAGGTCAGCTCTTTCAATTAACTCACGCTGCGTCCTGGGAAATAAATATTCAGCATTCTTGACGACAGAGATTTGCTGTTTCTGCATTCTGAAGATATTATGTATACAGTATATATATATATAGATATATAGATATATATCTATATATACAGTATATATATAAAAATATATATATATATATATATACATATATATATTTATTTTTCCTCCTCCTCCTCAGTTCATTAAACACAAACATGATCAGATGTTTTCTTCATAAAATGTAAGAAAAAGAAGTAAAAATATTGATAATCATTTGTCCATAAATCAAATATATAGAGTTTATTGTGACAAAGAAACGTCTTTGGTTTAAATTTGACAGGATTTTCATTTTCTGTTGATTGTTATTTGTCTCAGTAAATTCATTATTATTTATTTGCTGCATAAAATGTCAAAAAATTCTGCTAAATTATTTTTGTTGAGCTAAAAAAATCTAAGATATTCAGTTCAACAAATCAAAATAAAATGATCAAATATTCACACATAAGAAGTAAATGATTGATATTTGAGTGAAGTTTTCAGTCGTATTTCCAAAGAGAATGGAAGTAAACTAAAGTTAGAATTGAAAATTGCGTCATTTTAATACTTAATATTTTCATTAAAATGAAGAGAGTTTGTGTTATTGAAGCTTTTAAAGGCAACAGAGTTTCTCTAAATATTTAAGTATTATGGTATTTACTCAATAAAAACATGTTTTCTGGTAGTGCAATACATACAGCGATACACTTCATGTTAAATGTATCCACATAAACACAAGTATATAATTAATTATTAAAATAGAAATGTCTGAGATTTGATGAACTGGTGAGTTTTTACAGCTGGATGTATATTTTTTAACACATTTAAAATATATTATATATTTTTACATAAAGAAAATAAATATAAATGTTTCTTTGTGTCACTGATGGAAGATTCTCAAACATTAATATTCAGTATTTAAAACATTTATAATAAAAATCTGTCAATATTGAATTTTTTACAATACTTGTAGATTTAAAATGATTATATTTTGTACTGAAATATGTTTTATAAATAACAGAAGAAGTTTATTGCTTTTGTTTAACAGGAAAACATAAAGTTAATATTTATAAACCTGGACTTGAGTTTGGTTTTATACGTTAAAGATAAACTGTAAATAAATAATAATGTGGACACCAACATTCTGAAGAAAGTACTGGCCACTAGGTGGCAGTGTTTACCTACAACATGTATGATAGCGCTGTGTGGATCTGCAAAAACAAATGTAACTGTTTTAAAAACTTCAAACTTCATTCTCCTCAAAAAAAATTTCCTCACAAGGACACACACAAAAAGGACACAAAAAAGAAAATAGTTGGACAGTTGTGTGTATATACGTATACACACAACTGTCCAACTATTTTCTTCTTTCCATGTGATCAGAAACATTTTGTCTCTTTGCATTGATATGTATATATATATGCGTATACGTATATACATATACACACACTCACACACATATACTCAATATTTATATACATATTATTTTATTTTTCAAACCCCTCAGAGTCTCAGACAGAGACTGTGACTCTCCTGAGTCTGAGTGTTTGTGTTGTGACGCAGGTAAAAATCACCAGTGTAAACACTGAGGACGTGTGTGTGTGTGTGTGTGTGTGTGTGTGTGTGTGTGTGTGTGTGTGTGTGGGAGTCAAACACGCTCACGTCTCTTTGATTCTTTGATCACAGTGGACGTGGAGTCTGTCCTCTGAATGAAGAATGTTTTTTCTGTGTGACATTCTGAAGAACTTACAGGAAACGATGGGTCAAAGGTCAAAGAGCAACAAAAAGACACTGACGTTCAGTTGACGGCGAACCTACACAACCAACCAGGAGGACGAGGAGGAGGACGAAGAGGAGAACAAGGAGGAGGACGAGGAGGAGGACAAGGAGGAGAACCAGGAGGAGGACAAGGTGGAGGACCAGGAGGAGGACAAGGAGGAGGACGAGGAGGAGGAAGAAGAGGAGAACAAGGAGGAGGATGAGGAGGAGTAAGCTGTTTTTTAGAAGAATGAAATTTTAAAACTCACTGAACAGTTTTTTTTTTTACAGTTTTCCTAATAAACAGATTAGCTACATATGCTACATTATTACATATAAGCTGCCCATGCTACACATAAGCTATCCATGCTACAAATTAGCCACACATAAGCTAACCATGCTACAAATTAGCCACACATAAGCTAACCATGCTACACATTAGCCACACATAAGCTATGACAAGTGTCGACACTCGTCGTGTCCTGTGTCTTATTGTGTCCCGTGTCTCATGTCTCGTCGTGTCCCGGGTTTTCGTAGTGTCCCGTGGTGTCCCGTGTCTCATGTCTCGCCGTATCTTGTTGTGTTCCGTGTCTCGTTGTGTCTCGTCGTGTCCCGTGTCTCATGTCTCGTCGTTTCTCGTTGTGTCCCGTGTCTCATGTCTCATCGTGTCTCATGTCTCGTCGCGTCTCGTCATGTCTCGTGTCTTGTCTTGTCTTGTCTGGTCTTGTCCCGTGTCTCGTTGTGTCCCGTGTGTCCCGTTACCTGTGTCCCGTCTTGTCCCGTGTCACGTTGTGTCCTGTGTCTCGTTGTGTCCCGTGTCTCATGTCTCGCCATGTCCCGTGTCTCGTCGTGTCCTATGTTTCGTCATGTCTCGTCGTATCCCGTGTTTCGTTGTGTCCCGTGTTTCATCGTGTCCCGTGTCTCGACGTGTCCTGTGTCTTGTCGTGTTCCCTTGTCTCGTTGTGTCTCGCTGTGTCCCGTGTCTCATGTCTTGTCATGTCCTGTGTCTCGACGTGTCCCGTGTCTCTTCGTATCCCATGTCTCGTCGTGTCTCGCCGTGTCTCGTCGTGTCTCGCCGTGTCTCGTCGTGTCTCGACGTATCTTGTCGTGTCCCATGTCTCGTCGTGTCTCATGTCTCGTCGTGTCTCGTCGTGTTTCGTCTCAGAGACAGTGATGTTTTGTCGTTGTGGTCCAGAACACTGAGTAAATTTCCTGGAATAATAAAAGCAGCAGCTCATTAAAGTCTTTAAAGTCTTTAAAGTGTGTGTGTGATGTAAGGTGCTGAGATTGATCTCCCATAATGCTTTGTGCTGATGTGACAATGAGAAATGGCCTGAGCGGCGGCGACATGTCAATATCAGGGCTGGAGACGCAGGAGACACTTTGGCTCTTATTTAATCTGCTGTCTGTCAGTGTGACATGGTAATATTCCTGCTCCGCTCACTCTCTGCTCACTTTCATTTATTTTAAAACACCATTTCACGCACGAGTGACTTTAACACGGCGTTATACAGCGGCGAGGGAAGCTCCGCCTCATCCAAATGTGACAGATACATGCTTTTTATGGTGGAAATACAGAATATTGTAAACAGACAGAGAATAAATGTGCCAGGGTTCAATAGCTCATGTATGTATGTATATGTATATATATGTATATATATATATATATATGTGTGTGTGTGTGTGTGTGTCATAACTGTCAGAGCTCCATGTGTGTGTATGTGTGTGTACAGTATATATAAATGTGACACAATATTTACATTTTTTAAGTTTTTTTTAGATACTAAATTTGCATCTTTTATGATTGAAAAACAAGCATCAATGTGCTGATACATTATTTTCACTATATTAAAATTATTTCTATATCTACACACACACACATTAAAAATATATGCTCAAATATATAAATTCATGTTTTATAATTGTACGTCATGTGCATATTTTACCTCATGTAACCTTCATTTTATATATGGAAATTCAATGCATGTGAATATATAACATTTATGTATGTGTGTGTGTGTGTACGGTATATAAATACTGTACATGCTTGTTTATAATTATAGGCATATATAAATATGTAAATATATACACCTCAGTATATATAAAACATGCAAATAATTCTATATATATAAACATGTATACTATACATATATACACTATACATAAATCCTATAGATAAATTCACTATGTATAAATAAATAATAATGTACATATATATTTTCATATAACATGTACACACACATACATTATATATGCACACATAGATATGCATGTATGGGTTAAGTCATATCTTATTTATATACAGTATATGAACAATGATCTTCAGAATAAAAAAAACATTTAAATGTGGAAATAAGGTGAAAAAGAAGAGAATTAAAAACAGCTGATCATGTTCTCATAAAATAAGAATATCCATGTATTATTGTGTGAACAGTGTGTGTGTGTGTGTGTGGGTGTGTTTCACCACTGACACTTCACTGATGTTTATTAAGAGTCTTTTTACAGAGGGTCATCAATCTTCTGAGACACACACAAACACATGCACGCAGACATGCACGTATGCACGCACACGCACACACACGCACACGCACACGCAAACAGACGGAGGTGTCATGATTCTCCAAATTACGAGGGTGTTAGAGCCAAACTGAAGATATTTTATTTATTATTATATATTATAAGTCAAATTTCAGATGATCAGCTGTGACCTTTCACAAATAATAACAAAACAAACATTATAAACATTATCATTTTAAAAAGATCGCTAAAGAAATGTATGTAATCTGTTGTGCAACACCCATATGTTACTGTACATCCAAAGTGTTTTCTATACAATTATAAAACATACAATACATTCTAGAAGAAATAAAACATACAATAGAATCAACAAGATGATCAGAAAATATAGATTAAGAGCAGAAGTCACAAACAAGAAAGTGTCACTGTGTTATTATAAGATAATATGAATAAATAAGTTATTACATTTAAATCTTATTATAACTGGGGTTTTAAACCAAAACTCTTTCTAAATAATCTGAAAACAGTCCGATGATGTGCTTTTAATTCAGTTAAAACAACATGGAAAAAAATATAGTATTTTTTTATAAAAATCATTATTATTATTGAAATCATCTCAGCATCACCAGACCCTTCAAAATAAAGGTTTCTCACCTCCAGATTAGAAACCAGTAAAAAAAGTCTGTAAATATGATCAGATTCAGTCCAAAACATGGGATTATAACACAAATGTCACATTTGATCACACTAAATATAAGCAGGCAGGACGTTAGTGTGGACGTGCGTGTGGACATTAGTGTGAACGTTAGTGTGGACACAGAGGACAACAGGAAGTGGTGGAGTTTTAAAAAGAGTGTGAAAGCAGCAAAGGTTTGACGTGTATGTAAATCTCAGAGTCCAGGATCTCAGCGCTTCATTAAGAGCACTCTGGTGGATTTATGAAGTCCTCTGCAGACACAGTCCACTTCAGACCTGCGGGACATGATGAATGGACTCCACTTGGCACGGACTCCGCTGCTGAATCTGAAAATGTGGAGGGAGCCTTCCAGAGAAAAAGAAAAAGCGCTTGGTGTTTATTCTCCACTCTGACCTTTAACTGCAATATTCCCTGCGTTCTTTCCTTTATTCAATGTTGTAACTGTGGTTTAAACTCTGGTTCAGTCTTTTCTGCTTCATCACGGTTCATTTTAACTGTGGAACAGTGAAGGTGAAATCATACTTTAAAGTTTAATGAAAGACCAACAAGACGTCTTTAAACAGCCTGAGTGTCAGTGAGAATCCACACTTTTTAGAAAGTAAAGTTTGTAAAGCACTCACTCTCCCACACCAAAGTCCACAGAGAAAATCAGGGATTTTAACATCACACACACAGGAGTTGTTGATCCACTGCTGCCTCCTTCACTAAGTTCACATGTCTCATTTTGTCATTTCAGTGTTTGAAACCCTTTGTCCAGATTGACCTCAGTGACACAAAGTGACCACACGAGGCAGCAGAGGATCAGCAGCTCCTGTGTCACCACCAGCTAAAATCACTGATTTTCTCTATGGACTTTGGTGTGGGAGAGTGAGAAGTAAAAAGGTGACACAAAATTCAGTTTCCAGGCAATAAAAAGCTGTTTGATGTTGAAATAAAGCATGAACCACTGTGCACACCACAGTATCACCACCTCATACAACCCTGAAATGTCCCTTTAAGCAGCTCTCAGTGCTTATTATTGTGGTCTACAAACCACAGCGAAAGGTTCATGTTCACACCTTCTTCCTCAGCCGTCCACCAATAATTCTGAATTTAAAGGATCATTTCATGCTAATTACTTTCGAGGACAATAATCTGAGCCATAAAGTGCACGGAGGCGTCAGACGTCCACAGGGAAGGAGAAAGAAAATGAAACAAACACAGGTTTTTCTTTTGACTCGGGCCGAGAACACAATCTGGTGCGTGGACAGAAAACAGCGTGGAAGTTTGAATCAATATTTCCTATTAGAGACGCGGATGCTTAAACTAACAATGACCCGCGCTGAATGAGGTCCAGAGCATTGTGTGTTCAGGTGTGTGCCGTAATTGAATTCTCTGTTGAAAAGACGCGTTTGATTAAAACCAAGAGAATAAAAGGAAAATGCAATCAAGGAGACGTTTGCCTGGGACAAAGACTTACCTTCAAACTTTGTCATCAAAGTGATTTTGATTAATGTGGGACTGAAGCGGCTGCTCCAACAGGAACCTGCACAATAATGGAGGATTTTATTTTTTTCCCTTTCTTCTGGAAGTTTATTTTTCTCCTGAAGTGTATTTTTTGCACACACACACACACACTGTGTTCTCATTCATGTGTGTTTATCGCTGCCAGGTGGTGTATTGTGTTAATAGACAGATAAAAATCAGCGAGGAAATGGCCCTCCCAGCGCTGACCCTTCCACCACCCTGACTCTATCTGTCAAGCTGTCCTCCCTCTGACTTTTCACCCTCTGATCCCCATCTCCTGCTTCTCAGTAAGAGAAAACAGACCAGCGGCGCGCTGCAAGAAGAATGCTGCGGAAAAGCCTGGAAAACACATGAACACTTTCGGAGCAGAGATCGAAGGCTCCAAATGAAGAAAAAGTGAATTTCTGAATTGATTCTCCACTGATTTTTATCCTTTTAACAAAAGACTCACATCTCTGAACACTCCCATGCCAAACCCCATAGAGAAAGTCTGTGCTGTGATTTTAACATCACAGCACACAGGAGTTGTTGATCCACTGCTGCCTCCATCACTAAGTTCAAATGTATGATTTTGTCAGTTCGGCTTTTGAAATCTTTTGTTCTGATTCACGAAGTAACCACACGAGGCAGCAGAGGACCAGCAGCTCCTGTGTCCCCGCCAGCTAAAATCACTGATTTTCTCTATGGACTTTGGTGTGGGAGAGTGAGTGGTTTACAAACTTCAGTTTCCTGTTGGAAAAGTCTGTCTCACAGTGAGATAAAGACACGAACATGTGACGTAGACATCGTAGACTTAAACAGGTTTTATGAACTGAATCATAAAACCACACTGACAAAGAACTGAATTATCCATTTAACTACAAATAAAATGTAACACAGTCATGATGTGCGAGCGTCGTGAGTCTCTGTGTCTCTCTGACTGTGCTGAGTTTCATCATCTTGTGTTGCCATGGCGTCGTGACCCTGTAGGTTCACATTTGAATCAGAGCCTGGAAAAACACACAGAGCCCTGGAGTGGAGTCACAGACGGGACTTGTCAGCCGCACAGCTGCTTTTCTGCCAGGATCTTTCACCGCTCACGTCACCGCTCACGAGTCAGAACTTCACACAACATGGAGTCACTTCACCGAGCAAACAGGTGAGAGACCCGGCGAGGACGTCCTCACAGCTTAAAAGTACATTTTTAATTTCCGCTTTGACTTTAGATGAGCCGCAGACTTGGAATTGGACTCTGAGGCGATGGAAGCATTTGAAGGTCGTTATCCACGCGGTGCATAATGTGTGGGTAGAAGGTGATTTGATCTCGGCAGTATATTTTGGTAATCTCGCCCCCGTGTCATTCGTTCCCCGGGTTTCCCTCGTATCAGTTGCAGATAAAATTTGCAGTGATAAAATACCAGAGCAGGAGAAAAGTAAGAATTGGTTGCTGTGCTGATTGCTTCCCCCCCCCCCCCGACTCCCTCCCTCCCTCCCTCCCCCCTCCTGTCTGTGTGTGTCAGATAGTGATCAGCCACAAACTCTTTCTTGAGTGAACCTCGTGTTTCCGTCTGCAGCCGCTCATTCAGCAGCAGCAGTGAGGGTGAGGGTGAATGGGTGTCTTGAAGGCTGAGGGAAACCTCTCTTTTTAAAGCCTCATCTGATACGACAAGCACAAAGAAGCCAATCACAGTTCTGCTGAAGTCGCTGTATTGTAGACAGATACATTACAGTGTTTCCAGGTGAAGGAGAGTGAAGGTGAGAAGATGCTACTCTGAGGTCACGTCCACACGGAAAACACACGGAAAACACAGAAAACACACAGAAAACAACACAGAAAACACACAGAAACACAAGGAAAACACAGAAAACACATGGGAAACACAGAAAACACACGAAAAACACAGAAAACACATGGGAAACACAGAAAATACAGCAGCAGCAGTTACAGCAGCAGTAGCAGCAGTTACAGCAGCAGCAGTAGCAGTTACAGCAGCAGCAGCAGTAGCAGTTACAGCAGCAGCAGCAGTAGCAGTTACAGCAGCAGCAGCAGCAGCAGTAGTAGCAATTACAGCAGCAGTAGCAGCAGCAGCAGTAGCAGTTACAGCAGTATCAGTTACAGCAGAAACAGCAGCAGAAGCAGCAGTAGTAGCAGCAGTTACAGCAGCAGCAGCAGTAGCAGTTACAGCAGCGGCAGTAGCAGTTACAGCAGCAGCAGAAGCAGCAGCAGTAGCAGCAGCAGAAGCAGCAGCAGTAGCAGTTACAGCAGCAGAAGCAGCAGCAGTAGCAGTTACAGCAGAAGCAGTAGCAGTTACAGCAGCAGTAGCAACAGCAGTTACAGCAGTAGCAGCAGCAGCAGCAGTAGCAGCAGCAGTAGCAGTAGCAGTTGCAGAAGCAGTTACAGTAGCAGCAGCAGCAGTTACAACAGCAGCGGCAGTAGCAGTAGCAACAGTAGTAGCAGCAGTTACAGCAGCAGCAGAAGCAGTAGCAGCAGTAGTTACAGCAGCAGCAGAAGCAGTAGCAGCAGTAGTTACAGCAGCAGCGGCAGTAGCAGCAGCAGCAGTAGCAGTTACAGCAGAAGCAGTAGCAGTTACAGCAGCAGCAGCAGTAGCAGATGCACCGGCGTCTCACACACAATCCTGGAGAATGTTATCAAGAGTGTGTGTGTGTGTGTGTGTAACTGTTAACATCATGGTACAGTCCAGTCTGGAACGGTAAAGTCCTGGATCAGGTCTGTGTTTGGACTAAGAACAGTACTTTTACTTGGTAGGCGGGGTGTGGGCGGTGCCCGCTGTCATACTGGTGCGATGACAACAACAACAAATACTTGGGAGAGACGTTTTTCCTGTCAGCCAATCAGGTTGACTGTTGTGGGTGGGGCCAGTATAGCTCCACCCACAACAGTATCATTGTACTCTGAGTGAAGAGTGTCAAAGAATGGAAGGATGAATGGATTCATTTGGTTCTATTTCTAATGGAAACACACTAAAATACAGACTGTACTGAACTGAACCGGCCCAGTCTGTGGACACATGTCTAATGTGTCTTCTGCAGTGTCTCTGCTGGGTTACAGAGACACTGCAGTGTGGATCTGTTGGGAAATCCAACCAAGTCAATCCTGACTGACACTGAAGATCCACCCACTCCACATTTACTAATGAGAAAAACCCTCAGGACATAGAAACTCAGCAGACATTACTCCCTGACCTTTAGTGAGCTTTGCTGGGGACGCCGCACCAGTGTCAGGGTCCCTGGGGGGGACGGGGGCTGGGCCCGGGGGACGGGGACTAACACGAGGGAGCCTCGTTATGTGCGCACCATCAAAACGAATCAAGCTCCGCCCGACGCCCCGGCTTCACTGTGGGCTGCTGGGTGAGTGTGTGGAGGTAATGAGACCATGGAGCTCTGCTGTCCTCGCCACCACCTCCACTGTGACACTCTAACAACTACTGGTGCCTGAGGGACAACCAACCGTGAGACGAGGACAAAGAGTGTGAGACACACAGAGAGAGAGAGAGAGAGCAGGCAGTCTACCTAACCCGCTGAAGTGGAACTTATCCTCATGAAGTGTTTGTGTGTGTGTGTGTGTGTGTTTATGACTCATACACTGCCAGAGGTTTTTGAGGTCTTGAAGGAGCCGTGCCAAGTTGTGTGGAAGTTTGAGCAGAGAGAGCAGTTTCCTCCCTGCAGTCACACACACACACACACACACACACAGTACAACACAATAGTCTCAGTGTAGTTTTTTAAAATGTTTCTTCTGTAAATCATCAATGTCTTGTTCGATGTCTTAAATGAGGAGGTGTATCAGTTAAGTGGACAAAGATCTGTTTCATTCAGCTTCGTCTCAGGCAGAATTAGTGAATTCTGTTGCACAATAAGTGTGTGTCCACAGACTGGAACACTTCAGTTTGGTCCAGTTTGGTTCAGAACAGTACGCATGTGTCTCCATTAGGAATAGAACCAAAATAACCAGAATCAAACGTTTCATTCTTTGACTCACTTCACTTGTACCAGAGTAAAATGGTACAGTCAGGGGACGAAATGTGCTATTGATGGATAGTGTACAGTATATATACGTATATATGTATATTATCCACATCTGTATATCACAATAAAATAACTCTGCAGTGATACAAGTAGAGTTTTCGTCTCAGTGAGGACACACTAACCTCCTCACTAACCTCCTCACTAACCTCCTCATGTCACCTTGAGGAAATAGCACAGCTGATTATGAAGGTGTTATTTTTACACTTCCCTCTCTTTATGAACTCTTTCTCCTTGTTATTAATAAGAAGTGTTCTCCTGGTGTCTCACATGTTTTGTGGGTAACAGAGAGTCAGACACCGTGAGAGTCAAACTTCTTTACGGTGACAACAAATATATGAACCATCAGAAATGTGATCTGCGACAGATGTGGCAGCAACTGCTGCAGGTACACTTTGCCATAAATGACTGCTCCTGCGACAGATGGATCAAATATGTGCAGCGCGCAGCAAATCTGAAACTCTTAATAATTCAGCAACTCGGGTGTGTGTGACACCGACTGCAGTTTAGCTCCCTCTCAAACCGCGCACAGATGGAAAAGCAGACGCGCGTCTCTTACAGCAAACAGCACACTAACAGGAGAGACGTCCCCGAAGAGAGAGCAGAGAAGGAGCGAGGCAGGAGAAGATGGACAGACTGCCGCTCCGGCCCCCAGAGACCTGCAGGAGACTTTCAGCTCGTCGGCTGCGTCTGTTCAGCTGCTAACAGCTTGAGCTGCTGTGCCACATGCTGCCGGCGACACTTCCTCCTGTTCACCACTTTAATTTGAGCTGAAAATCAGAGCGCGGCCAGAAAACAGCCCAAGTTAAACCAACACAGCTCAAAAAAAAAAGAATAATAATCTGATACCACGTGTAGCAGAGACTACAAATTAGCATCAAGTGTGTGTGTGTGTGTGTTCCCAGAAAATTCACTTTTTATAATATTACTAAAATTCTTATAACATAAGAAGTCATTCATGTTAAATCCTGAATGTGATAGTGAAGATTTTTTTTAGTTTAATAAGTTCAGGAAAAGTTGGTTTACACTCGTTTTTATCACAATTATCATCCTCTATGCAGACGACACACTGCTCTTCACAATAATTCTCCAATAATTCACTCTTTCAGAAACAACTATCCAAGAAAAATCCATGTATTTCAGTTTGGTTCAGTATGTTATGAGTATGTTCCACCCTCGACAGTCAGCTGATTGGGCGACTGGATATAAAAATGATGGATATAAATATCCCATGGAAGTCGAGACAAACGTCCACAGTGTCCTCATACAAAGACGGACTTTGTCTTGTTGTTGATGGAGAAAAGGAAGCGTCCACTTAGATCTGCTGTGCACGTATTCACAGGTCTTTTTTCTTAGATCACTCTTGGTCTTCAGCGTGGTCTACTGGGTGGATTATCTCTACCTTTAGCCCCCGTGTGGTTCTGGTTCCACAGACAGAGCAGCAGTCTTTCAGGAGAACTTAACGTCCTCCACTGTTGTCTGTTGTGTCGCGTTCAATGTCGTCGTTTGTTTCATTCATTTCTGAGTCAAAATGCAAGACTGACCCAGGACTTTACCATTCCAAACTGGACCATACCATGATGGAAACACAGTCTGCCAAAACTTGCTGGAAGAAGAAGAAGAAAAGTTGCCCGTTTAAGTACAAAAATCCACAAAACACGACAAAGTAGTTCATTCCAGTGAGAAACAGCCCAGATGCTCAGTTTCATGAGTCACCATTGAACAAAAAAAAGCTTCTTTTTTTTTGCATTGTCGTCCATAACAGAGTCAATAATTCAACCACAGTGAACTCTGTGGAAAGCTTCAGGGATCATGTGCTCAATTACAGCTGAAGCACCGACAGCAAATGTCTGTGATGCAGCAGAAATATTCATGTCAGTCGTGCCCTCAACAATCCAGCAGGCCTGTCTGCCTTTGAGCAGAGACACATGAATAATCAGAGATGGGGGAGAGAGCGGGGGGAGGACGGGGGAGAGAGAGCGGGGGACACCAACACGAGAGGAGCTTTGGTGAGAAAGAAAAAAAAATGAAAAAAGGCGAAGCAGCCTTTGCTCTGTCGGGTCTTTGAAGTCCTTGCTCCAGCAGACACTGGTACACACACACACACACACACACACTCTGTGTTTTCACCCTTTCATCTCCTCCACATCCCTTCATCTCCACCCTGGGTTTGCTCCAGGGAACCTTCTCTGTCCCCGCAGAGCCGCTCTGTCTCTCTGTCTCTTTGTCTCTCTGTCCAGGCTTTGATTCGCGGGAAGATCAACAGCAAACTCTGGATCCAGTTCTCCAGAGTTTGTTTCTCCACCACTTTTTAATCATGCACCGACTCACATCTATTTGTTATTCAGAACCACTACAACATTTCCCCAAACACACACACGCAGAGCCGACTCCACGAATCCTCCACGAATCCTCTGAAACATGAAAAGAAGAAAGAACCAAGACTGTGTGGGTTTTTCATGTGAAGCGTCACAGGAGCACGGACTCCCAGGATTCTGTGGTTTCCTGCAGACAAACACAGTCTGGTTCTGTCTGAGTAAAGGTTCTGCGGGCCTCCCTCTGGGCCAGACACACACACCAGGCATGAATCATGGACGCGAACACACAGAACCACAGAGAAGAGCTTCTGTTCCAGGAGGAAAACGACCACAGAAACAGCAGCGTCAGCAATAAAGCTGCGATTTTAACAACCTTTTTCATTCTGAATCATGTTCTGTGAGCATGTGACCACAGAGACTCCATCACTCTGACACAAGTACTGTACGTGACCATGGGTCTGCGATAACGGCTCATTATGACGCTCAAGTGGTCACTTACTGGAACTACAGCAGGAATGTTGTGGTACGAGTGGAACAATATAAAAAATGATTGTCAAGAAAGAAAAAAACAGGCCTGGTTTCTGGGAAATTGTTCTTATTTGTTTTGCCAAAAAAAGAAAAATAATCTTGCCAAGCTAGTTTTGCACAAGAACAATAATCTGATTTTGTCTTAAAAGGATACGACAGATTACTTTAATTATTAGTAACAAAGTAAACTGCTCCTGGAACCAGAAAATATTCACATTTAAGAAGCTGAAAAATCACAGAAACTGGTTTTAATTATTGGGGGAAAAATGTAGTAATTGATGAATAAATGAAACATTTTAGAGACATAAAACTGTCCTTAACTGATCAAGAAAATCGACAAAATGTTGATTTTTTTTTTTCATAAAGCTTAAATGGTACTGACATTTGTCTTTATATGTTTCTGTTCACTCATTTCCAGATGAATCTCTGAGTTGTTTGGTTCATAAAATGTTGATCCAACTCTGGAAATGATGATGTTCTCAAACAAAAATGATTGAGTTTTAATGATTTTGTGGCAGGATGAGGGAAGGCGAAGACGTAGGTGAGTTTCACAGGTTCATTCTGTATGTATCAGGCAAGAGAAATTAGTTTAAAGTCATTGGCAGATTATTTTCAATCAGTTACAGAATATTTGAGGCTTTTTTTTAATTGTTCATGTTCTTTTTTGAAACGATATCGCTTGTGTTTTTAATCCAAACATTGGTGCTGGCTGTCTGTCTGTCTGTCTGTCTGTCACTGCCACGTCTCCTGCATTTACAGATAAACTAGAACTGAGGAAATATAAAGTGAGTGGAAGTTTAACATCGAGAGAATTGTATCTCTGTGTTTATTAAAAGGAGAATTCAGACAAAAACACAGTGAAAGTGGCATCACACACACTCTCAGTCTGATTCTCTCTCTCCTCACTCACACAGAACTCGCTTCAGAAGCTGTAAAAACTGATCATGTTGCTGTTTGAAGAAGAAGCAGCTTCCCCGGAGGTGCACACGTCTGCGCCTCCTCACGGTGTGTGAGAGAAGATGAGAGGAGGAAACACGGAGTGTGTCGTGGTGGTGGTGGTGGTGGTGGTTGTCAGGGTGGTAGGAGCTCAGTGAAGGAGGAGGAGGAAGTGGAGGGAGGTTAGTTTTTGGGGGAATTTGGGAGAATCAAAGGTGCGTTTGTGAGCACGTGTTACAGTGAGGCTGCTGTCAAAGCTCTGATGGAGCTCGCCGTCGTCCAATTTTGACTTCTTTTCCTCTGTGACACGTTGAATCAGTATTTCCTCTCCTCCTCCATGAGCTCACAGTCATTTCTAAAAGTCAGAAAACCCAAACACTTGCAGCATAAGTGAGTCGTGAAAGATTGTCACAACATATTACTTTTTTTCAGAATTCATGTGGTCTTTCTCCCACAGTGACAGACAGTTTAATATCGTCGAATTATTAGATGCTTTTATTAAAAAAATGTTTTTGCTTGGTTGCTGACGTTAAAGAGTTAGATCAGGGTTTTTTCTTTTGGATGTTCACGTCTTTATCTCTCTGTTAAACAGACTTTTTCAACAGGAAACTGAAGTTTGTAAACCACTCACTTTCCCACACCAAAGTCCACAGAGAAAATCAGTGATTTTAACATCACACACACAGGAGTTGTTGATCCACTAATGCCTCCCTTTTCTGCAATGAAGCACAAAACAGGAAGTAAAGACACCAAAATAAAAGAAAATAACAGCAATATTCTTACACACTTTCCTCTTGATGCACATGTTGTTAAACACATGACAGCACGTGGTGTGAGGCTCTACTGGAATTCCTGAAATTATAATTGTTTTCTCCCCAAAGATCAAATTCCTGAGGTACGAAACATTGACAGGGAGAAAAATTGACACTGAACTGAAACCTGGTCAGATATAAAGGGGCGTGGCCACAGCAACTATCGGAATATTGGCAAATTTGGACCATTCACCACGAAACAGGAAGTGCCCTGTAATTTCCATGTACATTGACCGATCTGCTTCAAACTTCATACGTGAGACAAGAGGTGAGAGAGCCAGCACATGAAAACTGAGTCAAGGGCATAGCGCCACCTGCTGGCAATTATCTTTTCTTATTTCAATGGTTCAATTCCAGGACCGGCCAAGTGCTGGGGTGCCCCTGAGCAAGGCACCTATCCCCAAATGCTCCCCGGGTGCAGATAATAAGGATTTGTTTAAATTCACTAACATTAATTGATGTGTGTGCAAAAATAAGTCATTGTAATGAAAGTTTTTCATTAGTCATAACTCAACGAAGTTTAATGACCTCATAGAACACCCTGAACTACCCCTTTAACATTGTTCTTTTTGGATTTTCCAGGACGAACAGCATTACGTCTTTTAAATAATAAATAAATAAGATTCTCAGGCTTCCCCCAGAGTGGATGATGTATGATTTCACCTCCTGCGTCTCTGCCCCGGCCTTGTTCAAAGACTTTGACAGATAGATCTTCTCCCCGTCTGCTTTTAAAGCCCCCGCAGGACTGGGCCGACTTGTGAGGGCAGTATATTGGCCCTATGAATTCACTTTAAGACACCGGCTGTCAAGGTGAAACACTCACAGCTCATTACACGGCACAGGCTCAGATTGTTATTATATTGCAAATCCATGAAGATGGCTCTCGTCACTGTGGCGGATCAACAAAGGGGACGGACCGTATAGCACGAGTGCACAGTTGTTAACATTTAGAGGGGGGTGAAATAGTTACGAGCGTATAAAATTTGATTGCCCCCTTTAGAGAACTTAGCAGCAAGTGTAAAGTTTGCACTCTGTGGGATCAATGGCTCTCTGTTTCTATTGTACACTATATCTCAATATCCGTCGCTCTGCCGCGTCTCTGGTGGGTTGTAGATCTGAGTTCACGCTGAAGTAATAGCTCCTGCTCTCAGAAATATTGCCTTTTGATGGCGCGCGCTTTAGATCCACCGTGTGTTTATTAAAGGGAGGATTCTGGGAAAAATCCTCCCTGTTTTTATTCCACGAATGTGAGAAACTTAAAACACAATCAGCATTTGTAAAGTTACATATTATTGTTTTAAAGGACATAATTACATGAATAACATTTACCAGTTTGTCCACTTCATACCAGCTTACATTAATGTTACTTTAGACACACTGTAAATACTTCAGTATTTAACACAAGCTTGTTACATTAAAGGTTCAATTTCCCTTTCACTTTGTTACAAGTCATATTATTTGCAGTGTAGAGTGAAATGATACATTCTCACTTCAAGTCAAACAAACATTGATTTTAAGTCAACATTTCTGACATGATGACATTAAATGATGGCAGTTTTGTCTCATTTTGAAGGTTTTGTTTGACTAGTTTTATATCACAGTCTTAGAAAAGCATAGTCTTAGTATAAAGCATCTCATCTCACACGTTACAGAATGTCCGAGAGCCATCGGCTCAAGTTTGTGTGATTTTTTTGTTTGAAAATGGCGACGAAGCAAACTCAATATCTAATATTAATATTAATGTGATAATAACAACACTGAGAAACAGTGAAAACAGAGACACACAAAACCCAGGAAAATGTACATTTTACAGAATCTCTGTCACAGATTACTGTGTGTGTTTAGAGATGAGAAATCCTAACACATAAAGTCTTAAATTCAGCTTCATCAAGTTAAGAAAGACTGATTTTATGTCAACATTTCCTACATGACAGAATTTAACTTTAACTTTCTCAATTTTGTTTATTATAAGATAGTTATATTAATATAGTAATATATGTATGTATACATATATTACTATATTATAAGATAGTAATATATGTATACATATATAAGACAGTTATATTAATATAGTAATATATGTATATATATGTGTATATATGTAGTTATATTATTATAGTAATTTATATACATACATATATATGTATGTATATATATATATACATATATAGTACTGTGCAGAAGTCTTAGGCCACCATTAGATTTGTTGTTTTAGCAATGCTTTAACGACAATCGAGGATAATTATTTCTATTTCACTTTACTGGAACACATCCAGAAAATATGTATGCAGTTTTTTGTTGTTTAAAAAAAAAAATCCTCTACAGGTTTCAAGTATTTAGCGTGATCTACCCTTACACTTGAACAATAACACAGCTCTGTTAATACTGGAGTGGAACCTTAATTAATAATAGTTACTGGTAAATGCTGTGTTTGTCCTACTATTTAATTTAAAGAAATATCTGCTGTAAAAAAGTCTATTACGCCAGGTTTATTCAAGACATGCTTGAGCATTACATACACATGTTGCATGAGTTCAACGCTAATATATAAGACCAGCTTGAAGTCGCATCACTTCATTCAAATTCCAATGATCACAGAATTTGACAGAAAAAACAACAGAGCTGGTGGTGCCTGCAACTTTTGCACAGTACTGTATATTATAAGATAGTTATAATAACAGTAATATTTTAGCCCGCTGACAAAGTTTAATTCATTTAAGTATAGCTGGCTTATTTCTAGTAGAGCTTTTTTTTTATAGTGTAAGGATTTACACACACACACACACACACCTGTTGTGCTTGTAATGTTTATGTTTGGAGCAGGTGGGAGTGGAATAAGGAGTGGACACAAAGGCAGTTTGACAGCGTGTGTGTGTGTGTGTGTGTGTGTTAGAGGTTGGATGTGTGAGCACTAATCACCGCTCGGCCGTTAACCACACGGTGCCACCACTGGGCTCATTCCAGGGGTTAACGAAACTGAGCCGTGACACATGGCTGGTCTTTATGGGGTCCAGGCCGAGAGAGAGAGAGAGAGAGAGAGAGAGAGAGAGAGAGAGTGTGTGAGAGAGGGGAGGCCCACGGACGACGCTAAACAGCCCATAATAATGACAGCAATTACCACAACTGGCTCAAACAAATGGGCGTGCGCTGAAACCTCATCATACTCTGATCAGATTGGCTCTAATGAGATAAAGATGCCAATTAATCGTGTGTTAATTACCGCGGAAAACAAGCTGATGCTAATGTGAGTCAGAGCCGGCTGTGCTGTCCACCACACACACACTGATGAGGAGGAGGAGGAGGAGGAGGAGGAAGAGCAGATTCTGAGTGATGATGTCTTCACACCTGCAGCTGATCAGCAGCACAGGATGAAATCTGACTTTATGTTTACAAGAAACATGAACACTCTAAGAGACTGTCTCCAGCTAGAACAGGGTTTCTCTCAGTCCTGGTCCTGAGGACCCACAGACCTGCTGACCTAAAGACTCTGTGAGCCAGGAGCAGGTCTGTGGTTCAGGAGCAGGTCTGTGGGTCAGGAGCAGGTATGTGGTCAGGAGCATGTCTGTGGGTCAGGAGAAGGTCTGTGGATCGGGAGCAGGTCTGTGGGTCGGGAGCAGGTCTGTGGGTCAGGAGAAGGTCTGTGGATCTGGAGCAGGTCTGTGGGTCAGGAGAAGGTCTGTGGGTCAGGAGCAGGTCTGTGGGTCAGAAACAGGTCTTATTTTCAGTGTTTGAAATCCTTGTTTGTTGTTATGTTCAGTGACACAAAGTGACCACACGAGGCAGCAGAGGACCAGCAGCTCCTGTGTCCCCGCCAGCTAAAATCACTGATTTTCTCTATAAACTTTGGTGTGGGAGAGTGAGTGGTTTACAAACTTCAGTTTCCTGTTGGAAAAGTGAGACAAAGAGACAACAGTGAGATAAAGATGTGAACATGTGACATAGAGACTTAAACTGACATAGATTTTATTACGTTTGTCAAGTGGCTAAAATCGTATGATCCAACATAGAAACAATGTTACAGAGTTTGTGTTCAGAGGCAGAATGTTAACATCACAACGACAGGTTTTTACTGCAGAAAACACATCTGCTGCTCATTAGCTGCTCTTCCTCCACTAATCTCAGCGCCTCAGATCCAGGAGTCTTTCCAGGAGATGAAGCCAAAGTCAGCGTGAAGGTAATGTTTGGTGACTGATGTGGTTCAGGACCAGGTAACCACACACACGCACACACACACACACGTACACACACACAGACACACATCTGTGAACCCAAAGTGCTGAGATGACACTGTACAGCCGCCGACCTCATTATCGCTATTAGCGCAGTCACAGAATTGATAACGCGCACGTCCCCGCGATGACAAATGTCCATAAATCACGGCGTGAAGTCCTTTGCTGTGACATTCTCTACAGCATCCGCCTCTAATGACCGTCCTCACACTCCGCCTCTTTCTCTCGCTGCTGTTGACACCGCCGTAATCGTCGCTCCGTCCAAAGTGGCCGCGCTGTCACTCCGGCCATTATGTGGACCATTTTCATTTCATCTGCAGAGGTCCCTGCTCCTCGCCGCCGTGACAGCGCCCCCTCCTCCTCAATCATCCTCGTGTGTAATTGCTTGCTACTTTACTCAAATGGGCGACGGCCTCCTCTATTTGCCTAAGAGCATTTCCTCTGGATTGTCTGTGACGAGTCCTTTACGCTGAGCTCGGTGTCAGGAGCTTCGCTGCGATCATTCACGCGCTCGTGTCACCCGCCGTCACACGTGTGCTGTTTTGCATAATGTGGGGAAACCTTTTAGCTTTTATCTCGATGGTTTGCACACACGCGCGTTTCTGAAGGACTTCAAATGTGTCAGGATGAAAACACTAAAAGGACATTTACAGTTTATGAGAACTTTAAAATAATGACTGTTGTCGTCAGCGTAAGTGCACGCGTCTGTGGTCGAGCAGCTGTTTTCAGAACAAATGAAACTGTCTTTGAATTTTTTACACTAAAACTGCCGCATGAATTGTGACGTCATGAACATGATGATGTGTTGTGTGCGTCACATGTTTTTAATGTTGACACTGCACCATCAGGGCCATCTTTATTTTCTCTTCATTTTATAACACATCACTGCAAAAACAGCCCGACTATAATTAAACCGTTTTAATAAAAATAAAAATAAAAGATAAGATAAATAAAATAATCTGCCAACAGTGTAAGCTAATTTTGCTTGGCTGGAAAACTAGCCTGTAATCTGCAGCCACGTTCAGACGGTAATGTTCCTCAAAACAAGGAAAAGTGGACTTGACTTGGACTTTACGTAACAAATGTTTAGTGCAAACCAAAGCTTTAGCTGCTACTGATAATTAAAGCTTAAATTCAGCTGGAATATCTTATGAAGACAAAGTCAAGATGTTTTTTCTCATGAAAAACGATCTGGGCAAGATCTTTTTTTCTTTTCAGGTAAAAAAAACCCTCCTAATTTTACTTTCTTGAAAACCAATTTTTGCATTAGAAAATTCTGAGAAAATTCAGAAGTCAGACTTTAATCTCACAATTCAGTTTGTTTGTTTCCAATCAAACCTTTCAAATGTGACCCTAATCCTCACCTGAGGTGTGGAATTAACCTTGAAACCTGATATGAATGTTTTTTTATGAAAAGTGTGAATGAAATACAAACCACACACCTTTGGTTTTCTCACTCGAAAACGACCGACAAAGGAAATAAATGTGCGATCAAATGTTCAAGTTAAAGATGTTCACATGACATGATTTATAACAATATGTTTTCTGTGTGAATAAAAGAACAAACACCAAAAAAAGGGGCGGGTTCAAAGAACAATGAGTATTTGATGTGATGACAGATAACGTATTGCACCTTTAAATGAACTGACACTGTCTGACAGAAGAACATTTGTCGCGTTTTTATTCATGACATCAAAGATGACAAAGATATTTCCTGGAGACTTACTCCACCTTAACCTTAACCCTTAACCCTTAACCAAACCATGTAACATGTCCTCACCTTAAAATGTAATCGTTTGTTTTCTGGCGACTTGATTTTTGTCCCCATAAAGAAGACAAGTCCTCATAATGTGAGTGTGTAAACAGATTCAGGAACACACACACACACACACAGCAGCTGGCAGACTGTGGATACTCCATTACAATGATAATGACTGTGTCCACTGTGATGTCACACTTTTTAATTTCAGGAGGTGAGTAAACCTGCCTGCCTGTCTGTCTGCCTGCCTGCCTGTCTGCCTGTCTGCCTGCCTGCCTGCCTGCTTGCCTGTCTGCCTGCCTGCCTGCCTGTCTGCCTCCATTGATTCTGTGACAGTGACAAAGTCTGGAGTCAAATCATTGAACCAAAGTTTCAATTAGGATTTTTTCCCTTCTTCTTCTTCTTCTTCTTCTTATTTTCCTTCTTCTTATTATTTTCCTTTTTCTTATTATTTTCCTTTTTCTTTTTCTTCTTCGTCTCCTGAAATGAAAGGACACAGTGGATTCTGGTCCCTCAAGGTCTGTGTATGAGATCTGTTTATACATTTTATATAAAACATAAACATGACACAATTCATCCTGATCTGTGAAGATCTGTGAATCTGTGTCGCTGAGATAAACAAATCTGAACCAGGTTACAATTAAACTGCTGTTAATCCGTAATCTTACGATTATCGGGAAATCTTTTCCTGATTTGACTTTACAATTATCGGAAAGTCTTTCCAAAAGGCGAGCGGCAGCATTGTGGACATCAACAAGCAGCTGACCAGGTGTACCTAATAAAGTGGCCAGTGAAAGTAACTGGATCCTCGCTGTGAAGGACAAAGAGTACGTAACAAGTCCAGAGACTCAGACCTGGATCAGTTCTGGTGTTCACACTTTGTCATTTACACAAAATCATCATTAGAAACCAGCTCAGTGTAAAGACACAAACAAAAAAACAAGCTAAAAATAAAACAACAGGAATTCACACACACACACAGATTAGCTGAGGTTCGTCGCTCTTTGACTTTGCTGTGGCTGCTGATGAGACAGACGTGTCTCTGAAGTGATGACTGTCTTATTTAATCATTTCAGCAGGAAAATAAAGTGGTAATAATCAATCCTGTGAGTGTGCAGCCAGATGTTTGGAGTTTCTATAATTGAGTTATTTTAGTCAGACAAACAGAGACGTGTTTGGTTTAATTAGACTCGTTGTTGTCAGTGGAAATAAAGAAAAAAAAGAAAAAATCCAAAATTCTTCAAGCAGGAGCTACGTTGGCTGCTTTTGCTGTTTTTACTGCTTTTGCTGCTTTTGCCACGGCCGCTGAGTGATGTCTCATTTTTAGAATGAATTTGTGATGCGGTGGAAGACGTGTGTGATCTGTGGATGTTCCTGTTCATCACCAGCTGTCACTTACTCCTGTCAGAATTCTCTCTGAACAAACTGTTTAAAAGGCGAATTGTTTGCCTTGGTTTGATGTTGGAACAGTAATCAAGCAGATTATTTATAGCCGGGAATTAATATTCCTGCAAATTAATCATCTCTCGCTCTCTCTTTACTGTCAGCGTCTGTGTGATTTGTGTTGTTGTGAACGTAAAGAAAATCAGAGCATCTTCACTGTTCTTCTTATTTATCTGTGTATACATCCAGAGCTTTGAAGAGAAACATGTTTACGTTGAATTAGAATAAAAGTTCCGACAGTTTGCGGACGACACCACGCTGAGGGTGAGGATGCACCAATTTGTTTCTACTAAATCCAGGATTTTACAATGACTAAACCACGACTTAATCCTGAGTAATTACTAACTACAGTGAGAGTTTCAAGGACGTAAATTAAGCCTCATTTCAGGGAAATTTGTCTAAAAAGAGACAGAATCTTGGAAAAGCAAATTTTGCAGAAGAAAATGTTGTTTTTTTTAACTTAGTCTTAATTACAGCTTACTTAAAGCTTGAATTACCAGTTACAAGGTAACTAAAGCTGTTTTATCATTACATTCCAACAGCTGTGTATTAAGTTTGTGTTAAGTACATTCAGTGTGTGGAAATATGAGAACTGTGGTACAATCAATGAAAGGAAGGTTCAGTTTGTGTCCTGTTTTTCCTTGTTTTAAGGAGCATAACAGTCTTGCAACAGTAGTTGCAGATTTAAACACTGGTTTTAAGTATATTAATGTGCTTAAAACACTGACCTGTTGTTTTTGTCTCTATTGTATGTGTGTGTATGGGGGGCATTTTATGCCATCACACTATACTAAAACGCCTTATCCGCGTTGCCGACACCTGCATAAAAACACGCATGCGATACACATGCTTACTTGAAGCTCTTTCTTACTTCTAGCTCTTATTTGTACCCAAATGTTTAAATGCACTTATTGTAAGTCGCTTTGGGTAAAAGCGTCTGCTAAATGACATGTAATGTAATGTAATGTAATGTAATGTAATGTAACATGCATACAGGCATGCGTATTGCGAGTTCACCAAATAATGAAGGGTGCGCACGCTTGTCTCAATGTACAAATAATTATTTAGTATTTAATTTAATTTAATTTAATATTATTAATTATTTATTTTGTTAAAATAAAATTATTTATTTTATTAAAATAAAATTATTTATTTTAAATAATTATTTTATTAATTATTAATTAATTATATTTAATTATATATTTATTTACGGAATAATTTCAGCTACTTAAAAATAAAAAATATCCTGACAGCTCTGATGGGGCTTGGGATTCATCTATAAATTATGCTTTCTTCTAAACAATCCCATATGAACCTGAGACTATGTGTTACAGCTGATCTGTATAGACAGGCTGCAGAACATAGAAAACGAATAACTGTCAGGTCCTGATGATCCAGTGTACCTTGTGCGTAAATGCGCACAGCCTCTTCCTCAGTTTCGCGCCTGAACAATGGTACAGTCCCTGATATACCTCAACATCCCGTTATAGGCGGGCACACGCTATAGGCGTTAACGCGTGTGTCACTATTGTACTAACGCCAACGTTTCAGACGCCTTAACGTGTGCATGTGTAATACATGGACTCAGACCCTTCGCCAGACCTCAGTCTTAAGGTGGGCATATGAAATGCATGGGGGGACAATTATTAACCTACAGTACATATATTTTATATTATCCTATACTATATTCGCGCAGCATGTAAACATGTCCCCAACACTATTTATGATCAACAATTTTGCGGGGGGGGGTGTGCCCATAGCGACGCCCATAGCGATGGGTGTGCATGGACTGCTGCTGTCCATTGAAAGTGAATGGAATTTACACGTGCGCGTTAGAGGTTTGATGTCATCGCATAGGCGCTGTACACGCGATTTTAGTATAGTGTGCTGGCATAAAATGCCCCTGATAGTGTGTGTAGCTTGTGTGTGTGTGGGTGTGTGTGGAGTGAGTGTGTAGCGTGTGTGTGTAGCTTGTGTGTGTGTGTGTGTGTGGAGTGAGTGTGTAGCGTGTGTGTGTAGCGTGCAGGCTAATTACTCAGTCAGTCCAGTATCGACAGGTCACTGCTGCCGTGTATCGATCACAGACGTTAAGACTTTGGTCTCAAGCAGAAATTAATCAGGTTTTATTTCTGCTGAGGGAAAAATAGTCGAGTTCACAATGATCCGTGTTTGATGGGACGGAGCAAAACGTGGCCGATATACACTCGTCAGTGTGTATACACTATCGTGTATAGACCTCTGTTAACTGACGTCAAAAAAACAAAACCACAAAATGTTGTTATTGTTTTGTACGGTGGCCTGACAGGAGCAGACCGGAAGAGAAACGAGCTGCAGATTCACAAACACAAACAAAAACAAATGCAATGTGAGAACCGTGCTGCAAAAGAAAAATGATCTGCAGAAAGAAACACATGCAGCAACAGAAACACGCTGCAAAATCAAAACACACACAAACCCCAAAACACACGCAGGACAGAAAACTATGGGCTGAAATGTGTAGCACCAGAAAGTGAATTTGAATCATTCATATTTGAATTTAAAATTATTAAACTTGAACAATTGCATTAAAAAACTAAATTTGAGTCACATCATTTGAAGTTGTATTGTTTAATTTCAATCATTCAAGCATTGGAAAATTCTGTATAATTCCACATTAAGTTCTCACAAATCAATTTCAATTTACTGTGACAGACATGTTTGTACACAGGGAAATGTTTGTAATCTCAGTAATTATTATATAAATATTTTGTTTATTTTATGCACTTTTATTGCGATGTTTAAGCATTTTCTGGAGTAGTAGTTTTTCATTTAGTAACGTCATTTAAATATAAGAATAATTTGCTTTATTAAAAGGGTTTAATTTGTGTACATAAATAAAGAAGACCACAAAGAAGGTTTAGAAGGCTGTTTAGAAGTTTATTTCTTTATATTGTGTAGTGGAACCAATGGGGGCGGGTCTGTTTTATTATTAATTGATGTTAACAGGCTTGTTAAAGTGCGTGGTCACGTGATCGCGGCGTGACTGCTCGTTGAATGTTGTTTTCTTTAAATGTATCTATATTTCAGTCTACAAAGATATTTTGTATTTGTGACTTATTTGTTATTATTCTCTGTGAGAATGCTTTTTGTTGTGAGACTAAGTTTATGATTTGTTTATTTATTTTATCTAGTTCTTATGGCATGATTGTCATGTTGACAACGTGGAAGTGCAATAAATGCCAGTATTCAAAGATCACCTTGTGTTCGTGATTGCACTTGAGGGGAGTTATATATGGTTTGAATTGCTTGGGGCATTTTGTTTATTATACTCTGTCAGCTGAAGCAAACCACATTGCCTTCAGTGTTAAGTGATCCGCGGCCTTTTTTACGACGCCCACAAGAGGGCAACAGCGCCACCCGCTGTAAAAATGAACAAAATGACTCGTAAAAAGATTCGTTCAATTTACTGTCCGCGAGTAAAAGATCCGAGTCAGTAAAAAGAGTCGAACTTCCCAACACTATTGCAGTAGTCCAAGTGTGAGAGGACTGTAAAGAGCCTGGACCTGAACCTGTGCCGCCTTGTGGGTTAGAAGAGGACTTATTTTCCTGATGTTGCAGCAAAAAATTATTCCAACATTAACAACTGCCTACGCCGCAAATAAACTTAACAAAAATAAATGTTGTAAAATGTTGAAATGTGGGCGGAGCCTTTCAGAGAAGATTGTGTGTGTTCTTGTTCAGGCTGGTGGGAGGGGCTCATTAGAGACAGAAATGTTAGTTATTAAAGTTATAGTTCTAGTAATAATTGACTGTATGAAGATGATGAGACTCAGTAATCTATCAGTGCTTTAAAACATGAAGGTCTATCAAGTTAAAATCTAATGGTCCTTTAAGAGAGACTTAATTTCTCTGCTGCGACTCTTTAATTAGATTTACTCACACATTTCACCACTTCAGTTTACAGTCGCTGCAATAATTCCTGCTCCGTTTCCATGTGTCCCGGGAAGCAGAATGATGACTTTGAGTGTGTAAATTTTCTCTGGAGTCTGGACTTGGGATGAAAGTGGATTTATCTGCGTTCATTTACGCGGCTCGGCGAGCTGCCAAGAAGCCGGGATTGAAGCGTGCATACGTCAGTGGCGTGATTAACGGGTAACGACAGACCCGGGTGTCGATATGCTCTGCGCTCAGATTTGTAGTTGTGGGCATCATCACGGGGCTCGGGGGCAGTATATCATCGGCAGAGGACTGCGGTGGTACAAGTATTCTCAGGGAAAATGAAGAGAGACGACTCCGGGCTCCCCTGGTTCCCTCCTGGACCTTATTTCTCATTTTGGTGCTCTGACAGTAAATGCCTTGCTTTTTCCATCTGTGCTCCTGACCTGAACCCGCGACCTCGCCTCAGTCTCTGATGATCTTCCCTCGGTCTCCCGCTCAAGGCTGCCGCTCGGCCCAAACGGGGCCGTGTAATTCACAGGCTTCTAGATCGCCTGCCACACCGTATTGATTTTTGTTTCCCCCCAATCTCCAAGAGAGAAGCAAAGAAAAGATTAAAAACACTGTCAGTTTGAAGTTGAATAAGAATCCTGCACAGGGGAGATACGTCAGAGGTCAAAGAGGTCAGAGCCGAGGTACAAACTGTACATCTCTCTCTACGAGTTTAACCCTTTCTCTGCCTCTCATCTCATTACCAGTGCATTCAAAATTATTCTGATTATTTGCTCAAAGCTCTGCACTGTGGAAACATTAATAAGATGTAACTGTTGTTTTCTCAAACTGAGAAAATTAAAAATAAAATGTAAAATGAGCTTGTAAATGTGCAGCCACTGTCACACTGCAATATTCCTTAAAATAAGAGAAAACTGGCCAGAATGTCGTACATAAATTCTCTCATGTCTTGTTTTCCTTGATGAAGCTGAATTTAAAGTTTGACCTCAGAATTTCTTAGATTTGCTCACACATTTACTTGTGATAAGTTTAACTGTTGAATTTTGGCCAAAACTATAGTTACTGGTAATTAAAGCCTAAAGTGAGCTGTTATTTATGATTTGGATGAAAAACAAAACCTAACAAACAAAATTAGAAATTCAGTCATGTAACAAATGTTTACTTTTGAGTCTTTCTTTACTTAATCAAGCTGAATAAATAAACGTGTCTCAAAATTTCAGTTTAACTTTCTTGAATTTAATCTAATTTAATTTTAGAAATGTTTACTTAAAATTAGTTTTTATTATTATTACTTTACACACAAACCAAGAGCAGTTGGGATTGTTTTAGCTGGTTACTAAAGTCTAAAATATGTAATATAGATACGCTTAACCGTATGGGGAACCGTCAGGGCCTTCTACATTAATTCTGGACCAAAAAATTTGTATTAAAGTATTATTTAATTAGTATTAAATAATATATATGTATATATATATATATGTATGTATATATGTGTGTGTGTGTATATGTATATATATATATATATATATATATATATATATTTAAAAAATGTATGTCATTTAATTTAATACAATACGTTTAATACATTTTCAATCATCTATGTTCTAAAGTTAAGTTTACTGTCATGTTCCCATCAGCAATGAAAGGGTTACTGTCCTGAAACATGTTATCCAATCAGAATCGTCCGTCTCTATTTGGCCCGGTTAGCTGGCTCATTCATTGGTTAGGACTTCTCGAATTCCGGAGAAGGCCTAGCAATGTGTTTTGGTTTGGAGAGTGATGGGCAAACTGACCAATCACTGTTTGATTTTAAGTGGGTGGGCCAAAAACAAAAAATCCTATGCCTTTGTGAAGTCCGAACAGTGCAGGTCTAACTGCAGACCACAGATACACGACACGCCCCCCAGAGTGCTGAGAGAGGTTGAGAGAGCGATGTTGTGGCTAGCTTGATAGTATCGCCTTTGTCAAGGCGGCCTTTCACAGAAAAACTTCAAGTAATAAAAAATGGAAGTCCAACTCCAGAACTCGAATTAAAAGAAAAGGTTATGAAAGTGGAAAGGCATTTCAAGACTGAAAATTCTTATTAGTTGGAGACCGGAAGCTGCATAGTGAAAACTACGGGCTGCACTTGATTGAACTGACAGTCATGTTCTAACTTTGGCAAACTTTGAGGCAAGGAGCCCATCAGACCTGCTGCACTTTCTGACACTTAACGAGCTGACTGAGAGCATGCCACAGCTGTGTCCCCTCACCTGCCTGGTGCTGACCATCCCTGTGTCCAACTCCCCCCGTCTTACTCGACTCAATTGAGATGCACACCCGAAACAGTACCGGACAGGATCACCATTGGTACTGATGTCCATAGAGAAAGGACTTCTTTTGGAGCTCAAGTCAAAGGACAAACTTTACTACGCTTCCATCGCCCACTTCACAAGGAAAGATCGACAAATGGATTTCGTTTTCATGTAAGGTAGGTCTATGTTTTAAGCCACATCAAGGGCGTCACTTTGTTTATAAAAGTGCCGGGTACTTCATCCGTTTGATGTTTCATTACAGTATGCACTGTGTATTGAGTGGCTCTGACACTCCTATTAGGGAAAAGGAAAAATAACACATACACATACAAAAAAACGAGAATGTGCAGAAGGATCCCCTCGTAGGTCTTCTCCCCAGCCACCAGTGGACTGTTCCGCACGGCGAAAGTGAAGGGGGTGCGAGGTCTGAGGTGGGATCCCGGAGGGGTCGGGCGCACCACACTTCATTGTATCTTAAAAAATAGTCTTGTATTACCAGCTTGTGAGTTTGAAATTTTATCAAACATACATATACATTATATATATATATATATATATATATATATATATATATATATATATATATATATACACACACATATACATATATACACATATACATACATACATATATATATACACATAAATATATACACACACATACATATATACACATACATATATACATACATACATATATATACACACACATACATACATACATATATATACATACATATATACACACACATATATATATATATGTTAAGCGATGAAGGTCTGAAAGAAGTCACTGGCGTTGCGTCGGGAGATTCCTCTTACGATCTAAACCCTGGAGAGGAACCATCGTGTCGAGAACACACACTCTGTATGAGGACATCGCTGCACTTCGCCTTCACGTTAACGTGGTTCTGAGTTCTGTTATTATTTCTATCTCAGAATATAAGAAAGATGAAACTGTGTTCAAAGTTTAAAAAAGCCATTATAACAGTCTTTGAATTCAAATATATGTTTTGTGTTGATTCTACATTCATTCCATGATATTACATAAATAAATATCTGTTATAAGCTTCAGGTTTATTTTCGCGATTAATTACAGAAAATTGTATGATTAATTAGCTAAAAAAAAAATTATCAATCGACAGCCCTAATATATGTCAGTCAGTCAGTCATCATCTACCGCTTTATCCTCAACCAGAGGGTCGCGGGGGGTGCTGTGCCAATCTCAGCTACATCGGGCGATAGGTGGGGTACACCCTGGACAGTTCGCCAGCCCATCGCAGGGCCACACACAGATAGAGACAAACAACCATTCACTCTCACACTCACTCCTATGGTCAATTTGGAGTGTCCAATTTACCTATCCCCACATTGCATGTTTTTGGACTGTGGGAGGAAGCCGGAGTACCCGGAGAGAACCCACGCACACACGGGGAGAACATGCAAACTCCATGCAGAAAGGCCCTTGTTCCAACCGGGTCTTCTCGCTGCAAGGCGAGAGTGCTAACCACTACACCACCGTGTGGCCCCCTAATATATGTATGTATACATATATATATATATATATATATATAGATAGATATGTACCAAAGCACTGATAATTATAGCTAATTATAATTACGCTGTAATATCTTATTGAGACAAAGGCTTTTTATACTACTTTTACTTTCTTAAAAGTCAGTTTTTGTAACAACATATTCAATATGAATATGTTATACAAAATTAATATGTATAAGTGATACATTTAAAATAAGTCAGAGTTTATTATACTCAGTGTGTTTCTGGTCTTTTCTGCTTTTGATTTAAACCGAAGTGTCGTTTGTGAAAGGTTTCACACTCGTCCTTTAATCAGTGAACAAAAAAGAAAAGACAGACAGAGAGAAGGGATAACTCTCCACCCAATTAATTTACACCCGTCGACATATGTTTAATAATGACAGGCAGCACAAAGGAGTCCATGTTCCTCCTCATGTAGACCTTCAATATTTAAAGACGAGTGGCGGCTCTTGGCATTAAGGCTACGGCAGCGACGCGTGTCAGTTAACACTTCAGAGACTTCAGCGTCTCTCTGTGAGCGTCGCATCATCAAAGATGACATTTCATCAACTAACTCGATAAATAATAAAACACTGCAGCGTCTGCCATTTCAACCCAGGGTGACAGCATGTGTGCAATGTGTCAGCCTGTAATTTGTTTCCTGGTGTCGTCTGTCATCTTTTATTAAGGTTATCACCTGCGTTTGTACGCTGGACGTCTTTAATCTGGGACATTTAAACCACATTCCTACGAGATTAAAGCACAACCAGAAAAAAATAAGATTAAAGAAGAGTTAATAAAAGTAGAAACGAGTCAAATTTTAAACAATCCACGGAGCCTGACATGTCCTCACTTTAACTAAATGTCTTTGTTTTAATAAAATGTCCTCAATTTAACAAAATGTCTTCACTTTTATTTTATTTTTTTTAAAGTCTTTGTTTTAACAAAATGTCCTCAACATTAGGGCTGCCACAAACGATTATTTTGATAATCGTCTAGTCACCGATTATTTGTGCGATTAGTCAACTAATGGGATCATACTTAAACAGCAGCAGCATGCAGCTGCACTTATATCGCCATCATTAGCTTCCAGCTTGAAGTGTTTAAGGTATCTGCTAACTAAAAATAAAGACAATTAAGATGATACTTTGCAGCTTGTAGCAGCATTTCTGACATAATGTGATAAATAAAATAAAATGAAGGCACAACTCTGGCTTTTTCACTTTAACATTTTTAGCTGTAAATGTTTAGTGCTTTGTAAAATGGAACCAAAAGCTATGCACTATGAATATATATTATAAAACATTAACATTATCACTAGGGATGGCGATTCCATCAGAATTGTACGCCTCCAACGTTATCGATTGTTCTTAACGATTCTCACATTTCACTGCACGATGTTTTTCCGGTTTCCCCGAAATTTGGACTCGGATCTTCCCACCACACGAGGAAGCGTCATGGAGAGGAGAAAGAGATCCAAAGTCTGGCTCCATTTAACCAAACAGGCAGAAAATTCTGCTGCTTGTAATGAGTGCAATGCATTAATATCGTGTAAGGGTGCAAATACTAGCAACATGTTGAAACATTTGTCAACCCAGCATGGCATTAGGTACCAAGAATGTCATGTGTTTGACCGTCTGCATACGAGTGCTAATGTTTCTGGTCAAAGCTCCACTGCGACCTCTGTTGACGACGGTAACGTAACTTTACTAACGTTCATATTAAATATCCTGCATGCAGTGTGGAACGCTCAAGAATCCTCCCAGAAAAGGCAGACATGCTTGTATTCTTACATAAGAATTGCTGATGTACATTAAGAGTACTGTGACAAGCTTAAAGTAGCGTTATTTTCATTTAAAAAAAAATGTTATGCAGGCATACATGCCTATTTATCTAAAGTGGATGTAGTTATGTTCACCATTTCATTGACATTGTATATCCCTTTTTAGAAAAGGAGTGTTAAGCAACAATTTTAGTGAAATCTGGTTTAAACATGCAGTAAGTTACATGAACAATGTTATTGTGGCATACGTGACTATTTTTCTAAAGAGGACTTGTATGTCCACTGTTACTTCATTTACAATATCCCTTTTAAGAAAAGGAGCATTAAGCTGTAATTAAGCATGCAAGCATTTAGCAAGTATAACATTTCTATCCCTGTTTTTTATTTATTGTATCAGTCTAAATTATTTAGACTATATTTTCTTTCTACACCAAATCTTGTCATGGTTTTGTTAAGTATGTTCAGTCTTGTACATACATCATTTTGGGGAAAAAATAAAATGGTTGCTTTTGGTTCAGAAGACTGTGTAGAAGTCCTTTTTTCCATTCGATTAACTACTCAGGAATCGATAAGGAATTGATAAGGAATTGGATTGATAGGTAGAATCGACAATATTGATAAAAACCTATCAATTCCCCCTAGTTGTCACATTTCCTTCTCAAACATGACATCGCTGTTATAACGTTAAAATATGTGTGCTAAGGCTAATGAAATCGTCATCGTTAATAGTAACGTTTACAGCTATAAATAAGTAGCTCACTGTTGACGTTCATTTCACCAGCTAACTAGCCAATTAGCTTAAGGACACAGTCAGACAGAGACACAGTCAGGCAGAGACAGTCAGACAGAGACACACACACACGGACGCTGTCAAACACTCTCTCTTCCTCTCTCTCTTTCTGTCTCTCACTATCTCATTCTGTCTCTCCCTCTCACTCTCTCTGTCTCAGCCTCTCTCCCTCTGTGCTGACACTGTGGTAAATTTAATGATGTTGTTTTTATGGGATGTTTGATGAATGTAACCTGGTAATTTACGAGTGTTGATTTTCAGATTATGAAAAGAATGTAGGTCAAACCAGAGGAAGAAAAAACAAAAACACGATTCTACATCAGCTGATGATTTATACACCTTTTTAAAGGTCCAGTACGAGATGAGTTAGAACAGATGACTCCTCTTCCTCTAACTCCTCCTTTTCTCAAGCAGTGGCCGCCTCCTTCAAGCAAGAGTCTCGTCTAACATACGTATAAACGGCTACAAAAAAAGATAGATATTTTATAATACATAGAGATAATATGTTATTGATCCCAAAAAACTGAGAAAGTATTGTTTTACTGCAGCACTTTACAACTCCTAAAGAATACAGCCATAACAGAATATTACGATAAAGTAAAAAATAATATAAGAAAGTGTCAAATATAGCAAAAAATAAGTTTTACATGAACACAAAGGTCGAAATCACTGGATCAGATTCTACCAAAAATATCAAACCTGAAAATATCACATGAACGCAAAATTATATATACTTTAAAATGTGTCTACATCGATCACAAGACATAACAAAGACAAATATAATTTTATATCAGATTGACATTGTTCTCAAATTCTTCTGTGAAGTCAACTCCGCCCAATACCTGATTTTAAAACAAGGAGAGGAAGGGGAGGGGGGAAGTGGGCGTGGTCTGGTAGTGAAATCTGAAAGATGAGAAAGAAACAGCATTTATAAAAGGGGGCGGAGTCTGGGACAACAAGCCTTGTGGTGATTGGACAAGAAGCTGAAGAAAGGCAACGTCAGAATTTGACTGCAGTAGCTGGTGTTTGACCAGAGAGGGCAGTATTTTTATTACTCCATGTAATCATTTAATTTCCTTTTAGAAGATTTTAGACCTGGATCATGAATAACATGAACTGGATGCATAATAAACACCTGAAAGTGTTTTAGTTCCACTTTAAAAAGTGAGTTAATTTGAGGTAAAAACAGGCGACAGAGGAGATAAAAGACAAGCGTGAGTAGATTCACGAGAGCAGCAGCAGCAGCATCATACAAATCCTTCACTTTACTGAGCATGATATTGTATTTCATGTTATTCATAGCAATTTGCCTTCAGGCTTCTTCACAAGCTTAAAGTCTTGAGCACAATATGCCAGGCCTCCTCAAAGGGCATATTAGCGTTGGCTGTTGCATATTAATTTAGCTTCCAGATTGACTGACTGACTCCAGCCCACCGTTTACGCTCCTTTATGCCTCCCCTTCTGGCCCTGGAGGGGTGATATCGCTGGATTACGACTCCTCTGTGTTATATTTATATATCCCCCTTCTTTCTACTCCTTTTTATCTGAAGGTCTTTAAATCCATCAATCTGTCACTCAACATAGTCTCATGTCCGAACACTCTGTTTCAGAGAGACTCAAAAATACTACTCAGAAATACTGAAAAATCCTCAGAGGTACTCAAAAATACTAGTTACAAATACTACTGAGAAATGCTATTCAGGAATACTCAGTAATACTATGCAGAAAAATACTCAGAGATACTCAAAATACTACTCAGAAATACTCAAACATACTAAAAAGTGTAACACTCTACTCATGTGACTGTTCTAATTCATCACTCTGGGCGGGTTCTGGGTTCTTTCAGTTTGGTTTTGTGGTGACGAAACAACTTAAAATAACTGGAGCAAAAATACTTATTTTAAACCCGATCAATATGTATAATAAATTGCAATTATCACTCACACACAGTACTTAAAATAACTCAGCTGTATTACACACAAGCCAAGCTTGGCACTTGTTAAATGTTTCCATATTTTCACAGATCTTTCAGAAACATTCACATATTCTTGAAATAAATAAAAAAAAACAGTTCAATGCCCAAACTAATGACTATATTCACACCATACTTAAAGTCTAAACGGTCTTTGAAATAAAAAGATGCGGGCCCAATTCGATGCGCAGGTTCGGTGAGGTCAAAAACTCAGTGACTGCTTCACTCAGATAAGTAAAATAAAAAGAAATAACTGCACGTTGTTACTCACACTGTCCGTCCTCAGTTAGCGTGTGCTGTGTGTGTGGGTGATGGAAGGGGAGTAGGGAGGTTATGGATGGATGGCTGGATGGATGAGGGAAATAGAAAACTCGTGACCACGGCCTTGACCCACGTAGCTTCTCACTCACAGCCGATACCTGCCGCTTACTGCTCCGAGGGCAAACAAGGTCCAAGAAGTTTATTCTGGTCCTGTACTCTGGCGAACACGCATACATGTCCCTTAACCAGTCATATTGACAGTCTATGCGCTTCCATGAGCTCATTCCGAGTTCACATAGCAAACTAACAGTAGCACACAATTAGCAAAACAAGTAACGTGAGGCTACAATAGCTTAACATGTGTAAAACAACCGTTAGCATGCTAGCGCGAGCTAATCGCTAATTACGTTTAGCATTCACATTGCAACATTACTAGCAGTAACACAGTCCATTATTACCACATTATAAACATTTACCTTCTCTATGCTTTTGTATGTCCATGTACCGTTGACAAACTCTGCATCTACCCTGGCAAGAGAACAATACTCCCGCATTACAGCAAATCACCCATGTCGTCTTTCTGACGTTCTCAGTCTGTCCATATAGATCTAACCTGCATACTGCATGTCCCACCCCGGTATCTCACGATTGGACGACTGTTATGACAGATGAGCAGGCAACCAACAAGCTTTACAGAAATTACATTATATTACATCACAATGAAAAGAAATAGTTACAAATAATATTACAAACATATGAATCACAGTCAATTTGACCTTTTTAATGAAAATAACTTTAGAAATACTACTTAGAAATACTCAAGCATACTACAAAGTACTAAGAAATACTCAAAAGTACTAAGAAATACTCAAAAATACTAAAAAAAGTACTAAGAAATACTCAAAAGTACTCAAAGTTACTACTCAGAAATACTCAAAAGTACTCAGAAATACTAAAAAAACAAGTAAGAAATACTCAAGAGTACTCAAAAATACTACTCAGAAATACTCAAACATACTAAAAAGTACAAAGAAATACTACTCAGAAATACTCAAAAATACTCAGAGATACTCAGAAATACTCAAAAATACTACATAGAAATACATAAAGAAAGATTAGATTATAGATTCTAAACTGACAATCTGTTGAAAACCTGTGTTTGTCGACAAATATCTGCAGTGAAAAGGGTCCTGACCACTTTTGAAAGTTCAATAAAGTTCTTTAAAAAAACGTCCTCTACAGTTACAGCTACAGTTACAGTTACAGTTACAGCTACAGTTACAGTTACAGCTACAGTTACAGTTACAGCTACAGCTACAGTTACAGCTACAGTTACAGTTGCAGCTACAGTTACAGTTACAGCTTCAGCTACAGTTACAGTTACAGTTACAGCTACAGTTACAGTTACAGTTACAGCTACAGCTACAGTTACGGCTACAGTTACAGTTACAGCTACAGTTACAGTTACAGCTACAGTTACAGTTACAGCTACAGCTACAGCTACAGTTACAGTTAGGTGAGGTTTTTCAGATGGAGGCAGATGACCTGCTGTGGCGACCCCTACAGGGAGATGTGAAGACAGTGTTTGAGGAGGAAAACAAATCAGTTTTCAGTCTTTACTTTCACTGTTACTCTACATGTTTTCAGCCACTGTTTTCGAGCATGTTTAATGTGTGAAGAGGAGAAACTCTGTGTGCCAGTGATCACAGACATAAAAACAACAAAGCTGCTGAGGACCTAAGACTTTTGCACAGTTACTGGAGCTGTGAATAGAGATCATCTGAAAACTATGGAGTCCTAGACATGACATGGGGAGACAAATCTCAGATTTGTGTCCACAAAACACTAAATTATGTCCATGAAATAGGTATAAGGTGTGCTCTGGTCTCACTGACGACTCCACGTAGAGAGCAATGTAGTTTGTCCAGCTTTTTGATGAAAACAAGGTTGTTTTCTACCTCACTATGATTCAAAATATGTCTCACACGTGTTTCAATTTTTTTTTTTTTTTAAATGGAAGTTTGAATCTGTGAATATCTTTCTAACTTACTTTGGTGTGTGCTCCATTTGCTTACCCAGGGAACGATACTAAACCCACAAATGAATATTTCTTGGCCATGAATTAGAGTTGTTCTCCCCTGTGTCATGTCTGGAGCTCTGTAGAAAACTTACTAGTGTTGGACAAAAGCATCCAGTCGTCCTCATGTCTCACAGTAAACAGCGAGTGAAGAACTAAAGAAGTCTTGGCCCAGATTTCACTGTCTACACCAGAAACCCTAAAATACTGTCCCTTTGCTCCAGAGGCTAATTCATCATCAGACCCCAGAACCCCAGATGAGGCTGTTATGACAAACTGGAACCACTCGGGACATGAAAGTTATCTCTTGTCCTTTTAACGAAGGACAAAGGGACATTTAAAGGTGACTTTTTAAAAAAACGTATCACGTGCAGAAAAGTTAAGAAACACACTTTCTTTTCTTTTTTTTTACTCTCAGCCAAAAGCTGCGTACAGCGTTTACATCACGCTCAACAGACTCATTGAAAAGTTATTTTTTGCAGCGTTGACGTGCCTCCATATGGCAGTACAGGTGTGCGGGGAAGAGTGTGTGAGGAATCTATCTCTACTGTACCACAGCGGCACCGCTAGTTATTTTTGTTTTGTCCCTCGTCCTCTTTGGTGGAACGCAGGAGGCTCGGGGAGCGTGGAGCGGAAAATCTGCGAGCGGAGGATCAATGGCAAAACACGCGAGGCCCCATGTGCACGGAAGAATCGCAAGCACAAACAGAAACACACAAACACACACACACACGTGCAAACATTATAAATACACGGCAGCGTAAACCCAGGTGGATTTGGTGCAAGCTGTTTTCTCTGGCAGAAGCTCGGTCCCTCCCCCTCCACCTCACCCCCCCATCCCTGTTCAGCAAAGCTGTCACAGCAGCAGCACTCATAATGAAGGGTAAAATATTTTATTCAGATTTATTAATTTGAAAATGAAGCATGCCTGTCGACAGAGGGACAGTTCTTCTCAATCTGTCAGCGCGGAGCCACTCGGCGCTGACACCGGGATTCATTTGTCTTGTCGGCTCTGACAGTCGGATTCTCCCGGCGCGCTGTGCGCGGGGATCGCCCTGGGATTTTTTTGAGCTGGATAAAACACATTCCGACAAGGAACAGCCTCTTTATTAATGCAAATTAGGCCAGAAAAATTCCAGCTACAGCTACTTGGCTCCAGAGTCCTGGCTCCATTCTCTGTTGTTTTTTTTTTTTCAAGGGGGGTTGGTGTGTTAATAAAAAGCAGCCTTGCAGTGTTTGTGAGAATCAGGCCTGCAGGAGGACCTGTCACTTTGCAGCTGTGACACTCTCCACACACACACACACACACGCGCACACACGGGACCAGAGTCTTTCAGTTAAGTGTCCTCTGCAGGTTTGAGACCTCATGTAACCAAAACAATGAATATTTCCAGCATTTACACATTTTTTGACCCAAAAAATAAACTGTAAATATAAAAATGTGCAGTGAATATCCCTTTAAATGTGCTGTGTTATGACCCAAGTGTTATGAGTGCACCATGTTTAGTAAGAGATTATTAGACACATTCAGCTTTATGCAAACAAAACATTTTCTCTTCCATTCATTTTAATTCAATTTTGTTTGTATCGTGCCAAATCACAACATAAATTAACTCAAGTCTCTGCACACAGTCAGACAAAATCCTTTTTAATTATTATAGAAACCGAGAAACAACAACAATTCACACAATTAACAAACAGAGGAGAGAAAAAACTCTCTTTAACAGGAAGAAACAGACTGAAAGATGTGCAGCATCTGCCTAGACAGGTTGTGGTGAAAGGCAAAATGAGGAATGAAAGAAGAATCAAAGCCAACAAAGTCCAACTGTAGATCAGTTAGAAAGTTTTAAAAATCCTGAAAACATGCGTTAAACTCTAACATTTAGCAAAGGAAACGTCTCAAATGTCAATGTTTAACAGAGGAGACATGCACTGCTGAAAGCTGGCCATCGTGACCACGTTCAGTGACTGAAGGACAAATCTTTTTAATGATTCCACCCAAAACAACTGCTTTACAAGTCACTACTTTGTGTTTGTGTTGTGTAGAAAACCAGGTCACCAAAGTTTCACGCAGCCGTGCTTTGATGACTCCGCCCACATTGAGGAGGAGCTATGAAGTCACGGAAAACAAACTGCGTGGAGTTAGAAGTCTGTGCTAACTTTCCTTTGACGTTTAAACGTCATTAAACATCAGCTGCTTGTTAGCTGTAATGAGCCGCCAGTGCTAATTAGCTTAGCTTCTCTGCGGTATTACCTGATTTGTTCTGTTCATGTGTGAAAGTGAATTTCAGTCATTTGTTTTAATGAGCGTAAAGAATTACAGTCTATCATGGGAGTTAGGTATGGGGGCGTTGCTTAGCTCTACCAATGTCAGTCAGTCATCATCTACCGCTTTATCCTCCACCAGAGGGTCGCGGGGGGTGCGGTGCCAATCTCAGCTACATCGGGCGACAGGTGGGGTACACCCTGGACAGTTCGCCAGTCCATCACAGGGCCACACACAGATAGAGACAAACAACCATTCACTCTCACACTCACTCCTATGGTCAATAGGAGTGACCACATTGTATGTTTTTGGACTGTAGGAGGAAGCCGGAGAACCCGGAGAGAACCCACGCACACACGGGGAGAACATGCAAACTCCATGCAGAAAGACCCTGTGTGGCCCTCATAACAGTGTAATGTGTTTATATTTCTCTAATGTTTTCATTATAATTGAGCAAATAAACCAAACCCATTTAGTCATATTCTTATGCTCTTATAGATTTTTGTACAAATTTATATTCCGATTTTTCTTTTGTAAATAATTGTGTCATGCTCTGACAAATCTCTTGTGTCTGCAGCAGGCGCCCGAACGCTCAAACTCCAGGTTAACATGTTCATAAAGGTCCATAAAGCTTTTCTGGCCGTTTTCCTGCTGCACCTCTGTGAGTCTGTGACAGACTGACTCCAGCTTGTTGTTGTTTTATTTTTCGCCGAGAGTCCTTTGACATTTATCTCTCTTCACCTGCTCAGTGATGCTGATTCTCACTGACAGCTTCTCCTCTCGTTTCATTCTCTGGCTTTATTCTCCTCTCTTCATCCTCTCTTCACCTCCATCTTTTCTCCTGCAGCTGTGATTTCTGTATCTATCCCCTCAGTTGGTGGTAAAGCTCAGTTCACTACAGTCCGGTTTGGAACGTAAACCCTGATCTGGCTTGTGTCTCCTGCATCAGTGACATCAACAGTGAGAGTCCATGACGACAAAGACAGCTGTGTGATGATCATTAGTTCAAAAACAAACATGAACAAGCTTGAATCTTCTGTTTGTTATGATTTGTTACCTTTGTCACACTGTCAACTGATGATTCTCTGTCAACCAATCACAAACTCAAGTGCATCTAGCTCCACCCATTAGGGACCAGACCACTGTTTTACGTAGACAAACAAAAACATGCAAACATTTTGTTTGTGTGGAAGTTTCGAGTTTTTGTGATTTTTACAACTTTTGACAAACAAAGGGCATAAAAACACTGTAAATGGACTGGACTGAACTGGTTTGGACTGACCAAACCAAACCGGGCTGGACTGGACTGGACGTTGAGCTGACACAGACTAGACTGGACTGGACTGGACTGGATGTTGAGCTGATACAGACTGGACTGGACTGGACTGGACGTTGAGCTGATACAGACTAGACTGGACTGGACTGTGAACTGAACTCAACTGGACTGGACTGTGAACTGAACTCAACTGGACTGGACTAGACATTGAGCTGATGGAAAGTCATGAGTGACATCGTCTTCAGGACAAACAGCGTTCACAGAGTGTGAAATAGTGACACCTGCTGTCTGTTTGATGAAGTACAACCTCTGCCTCGTTCTCCACAATAACTAATGAACTAATGTGAGAGTGAGAGACACTGAGGCAGCACACGCTCACTCTCTATCTCATCCATTTAGATAATTGAAGGACTGGAGATGCTGCCCCACTTTAAGTCAAAGGAGCAATCCCATCATGCAATGAAAGTCGAGACTGCACACACTGGTGTGTTCTTTGGAATAGAGCGTTCCACTCGTGGTTGCCGTGGTAACTTGCATATTAAAAAACAGTGAGGGTGTCTGTGTGGAAGCCTGTTGTCGCGGCTAATGGGACACAAAATGTGAAAAAGTGTTTTTTACTCTAATTCCCGAAACTTGGTCAGATGAGAACTATCGCAGGTCCTGACGTAAACACCAGGTTTGGTGAGTTTTCATGCATGGAAAGACCCCTAAAGAGTAAGTGAAAGAAGAAGAACTCGACAAAAGAGTATAAAGAAATATCAACAGAGTGAGTGAACATTTACAAAGTTACAAACGACAGAGAATGAAACATGGCTGTAGCTTTTTCTTTTAATCCTCGTCGTTATATCACAGCCCACTTTTATGGAAAAAGTGGCGTTAATTGCAGAGGCTTCAGTACTTGACCTCAGCATCAGTTCATTAACCCGGCAATAAAAGCAGAACCTCGTTCTTCCATAAAACCATCTTACTTCCACAGCCATGTTTTTCCCCCCGTGCAAAAAAAGAAGAAGCACCACCTCTGCTTCTCCACCCACTTCATCAATTGCCTTCATAATTTTAAAAGCCTTTTTTATGTTGTTGTTTTTCCTCTCATACAGTAAATGGAGTCATAATTTAATATTTTAATGCATGTTAATGTGTTGTTTAACCTTCTAGCAACAATCAGGCGTCTCTAAAAGGTTAACCTTGAACGTGAGCCAGTGCCGACAGCAGCACAATAACGCGTCAATCTTTGAAAAACATCTCTGTCTAATGGATTAGTGCTTGATTGCTCGGCCCCATCTCGAGGTATAGATGCCGTATATATTGGATAGACATTAAAACCAGCATTTCTCAATTTTCTCCCTGCCGGCCCTCAGGGTCAATGGATCGCCGAGGCAACAAAACGCTGAGTCAACACTTGCCTGTTAATTTATCTTGGACTTTGATTATAGCTTCATTTACGTCTCAGCCCAGCAGAACAAGAATTAAAGCGGTGGGAAATTAAAATAAAGGAGGGGTTATTCTTCAGAGTTCAGTTAGAGAGCGTTTCCCTCTCACAGTGGAGAGTGTGTGGAAACTGACACCAGACATAAACAACGTTGTAAGACATATGACAGGAACTCAGATGGATAGTGTTTGGTGGTGGTTGGCTGTCTTTGACAGTGCATGTGGGTGTTTGTTGGTCGTTAGTGGTGGTTGGCGGTCTTTGGCGGCGGTTGGCAGGCTTTGACAGTGGATGTGGGTGTTTGGCAGTGATGGTTGGCGGTCTTTAACGGCGGTCTTTGGCAGCGGTCCTTGATAGCAGTCTTTGGCGGTGGTCATGGTCTTTGGCAGTGGTTTTCTGTCTTTGGCGGTGGTCATGGTCTTTGGCAGTGCTTTTCTGTCTTTGGTGGCGGTCCTTGACAGCAGTCTTTGGCAGTGGTTTTCGGTCTTTGGCGGTGGTCATGGTCTTTGGCAGTGGTTTTCTGTCTTTGGCGGTGGTCATGGTCTTTGGCAGTGGTTTTCTGTCTTTGGCGGTGGTTATTGTCTTTGGCAGTGATTTTCTGTCTTTGGCGGTGGTCATGGTCTTTCGCAGTGGTTTTCTGTCTTTGGCGGTGGTCATTGTCTTTGGCAGTGATTTTCTGTCTTTGGCGGTGGTCATGGTCTTTGGCAGTGGTTTTCTGTCTTTGGGGGTGGTCATGGTCTTTCGCAGTGGTTTTCTGTCTTTGGCGGTGGTCATGGTTTTTGGCAGTGGTTTTCTGTCTTTGGTGGTGGTCATGGTCTTTGGCAGTGGTTTTCTGTCTTTGGCGGTGGTCATGGTCTTTGGCAGTGGTTTTCTGTCTTTGGTGGTGGTCATGGTCTTTGGCAGTGGTTTTCTGTCTTTGGTGGTGGTCATGGTCTTTGGCAGTGGTTTTCTGTCTTTGGCGGTGGTCATGGTCTTTGGCAGTGGTTTTCTGTCTTTGGCGGTGGTCATTGTCTTTGGCAGTGGTTTTCTGTCTTTGGCGGTGGTCATGGTCTTTGGCAGTGGGATTTGATTATAGCTTCATTTACATCTCAGCAGTGCAAGAATTAAAGTGGTTGAATTTGACAAAAAAGGAGGGGGGTTTTCTTCAGAGTTCAGTTAGAGAGCATTTCCCTCTCACAGCAGCTCAGCCGTCGGAGCGTAGAGTGTGTGGAAACTGACACGAGAGGTAAACAATATTGTAAGAAATATGACAGGAACTCAGATGAATGGGAGTAAAGTGAATGCAGCTGCTGGTGTGTGAAGGGAAACTAGACTGTCAGTAACCTTTCTGTGAAAAGGTTGACACTGTATCGGGAGTGTGATTCTCTTCTTTAGAGGATGATTCTTTTTTTATTGGTATCCAAGTGTCAACTATTACATCTCCATCAAACTGTTTCCTATCAACACAAATAAAATATATGCAATAAATAAATCCACATCTGATTAAATAAGTAAATTAAAGGAAAAATAAAATAAGATATGCATCCAAAATCCCGGTATAAATGAATAAAGAAATAATTAATACATAATGTTGGTAATAAAAAACTAAACAAATATGAGTATATTGAATTACCCCAAAAACTGATAATAATAAGGAAATTGAATATAGAATGATAAATCAAAAATCATCATACTGTCAATATATACTATATTTTCACCATTATAGAAACATATATATATATATATATATATATACACACATATATATTGTATATTATCGTACGAAATCCAAGCTTTTGTTTAATGTAGACATAAAGGTTAAGTTACACTAGTGCAGAACCTGCATCTTTAGTGATATTATCTTGTATCACACATTTCTACCGATATCTCTTTCAATTCTAATCCAAACAACCAACATCACTGCTCACACATGCCAAGTTTGAAGACTGAATAAACTGTTGAATAAAAAACATGAAACTCTTGATCTGGTTGGAGGTGGTTGACGATGGTCGGTGGTGGTTGCCGATGGTTGGAGGTGGTTGGAGGTGGTTGGCGATGGTTGTTGGTGGTTGGCGATGGTTGGAGGTGGTTGGCGATGGTTGGAGGTGGATGGAGGTGGTTGGCGATGGTTGTTGGTGGTTGGTGGCAAAGGTTGGAAGTGGTTGGTGATGGTTGGAGGTGGTTGGCGATGGTTGGAGGTGGTTGGCGATAGTTGGAGGTGGTTGGAGGTGGTTGGTGGTGGTTGGAGATGGTTGGTGGTTAGTGGTGGTTGGAGATGGTTGGTGGTGGTTGGCGGTGGTTGGTGGCGGTTGATGAAGGTTGGAAGTGGTTGGTGATGGTTGGAGGTGGTTGGTGTAATGAGTCAGGGAAGGACCCAAATGCAGTACACGGAGGCAGCAGACAGTTAGTAATGCCGTTTATTTAACCCAATGTTCAGCGATAGTCTTTTACAAGGGAGATGACAGGTCCGGTGCAGAGGTTGTTGGTGGTGTTTGGAGGTGGTTGGTGGTGGTTGGTGGTGGTTGGAGATGGTTGGAGGTGGTTGGTGGTGGTTGGCGATGGTTGGAAGTTGTTGGCGATGGTTGGAGGTGGTTGGTGTTCTGATCGTCCACTCAGACATTCGCTGACATGATGAAAAGAAGTGAAGAGCAGAAAAATCTTATCCCTCGTTAGCAGATTGTGCATATTCACATTCAGACACAGTTTGTAAAGATTAGAGCTCTGATCAGCGTCTCATCAGCTGATGATGGTGATGATGATGATGAAGTTGAGGCATCAGTGTCCACGGTCTGAGAAAAAACCCTGCACAGACATCGACATGAGCAAAAACACAGAGGGCGAGTGGAGGACGACAGGACTGGTTTCCATGGCACCTGAGAGAGAGAGAGAGAGAGAGAGAGAGCGAGGGAGAGGGAGAGAGCGCAAGAGAGAGGAAGAGGGAGACCTTTCTACTCCAGGCCTCAGGTCACACCATGTGATGAGGTTGTGTAGATAAATCCTCCTTTTCTTCAGCCTGTGCAGCGACGGCACTAATGGAAAAGGATTCTGACACATTCAGTCTGAGTGAAACACGTGTAAATGTAACAACATGTTTCACGTCTAGTTTCAAACAGACAACATGGCTGAAAGTGCTGCAGTGATGACGCCATGTAAAGAGGCTTTTATTTCTGGTTTATATAACTGACTGTTTCTGTGAAGTGAAGAGGTGTTTGTTTAAGTTCCATCCACCTGGAAGAAGAATTGCTTTCCTTCCTCAGGACGACTGAGGAAAGAAAAGAAAAGTTCCCATAAAGAGAAAAAGACCAAACAAACTCCAAACACAAGAAGAAGAAGAAGACGATGAAGATGAACAACATTACTGTACAGTCATGTGTTACCAAATAACAACATCTGCAACAACAAAAAACAGCTAAAGAACATACATAAAAGGAAGCTGGGATTTATGTATTTCTCTTGAAAAAGAACAGAAAGGGAAATAAAAATGTCGTTTTATGTTGTGAATTAGGTCAAAATTATATCTTTAAACTTTAAAACACGCCCCTTCATGACCTCTGGGGTGAAATGAGGTCAGCGAGACATCAGGACAAAATAGTGAGGACTAAAAACTGAAGCTCAGGTGTTATATTTACCACTGATGTTCGAGTTTACAGTTGTTACTTTTAATAACTGTCACAGTTTGCCACAATCCCACTGGGGAAAGATGTGGGACATTCATATGTTCATACGTTCACCCTCGCAGTCCGTACATGTCGCTAACCTCCTCCTCTGCACTGAAGTTGGGATTATTATGTATATTATTGTGCTACTGTCTTTCTTTTTCCTGCCCAGTGACCACAGATGCATATTAGCTCTGAAGCTACTTCTGGTATAGGATTGGCCGCTGTTAAATAAACTCAGCAAAACAATCCACATGCGTCCAAGAGGTGAACAGTGCCGTTTCCTGCCAGAGGGGGGCGCTGCTTTGGTTGTGTGACGTCGGTAACTGGAGCTCTATTTGAAGTCTTTAATCTCTAACCTCCAAGGAGCATATGCTTAGAGCGTGAAACGAAGCCAGAGAACACGAGTCTCAACCGCACCAGAGACAAACCAGAGACCTTCTCAGCACTGTGAAACAACAGTGCTGACCGCCGCTCCACCGTGTGTCCTGCAAATCATCCAACTTCAGTCTTCTTTTGAAAGTCCAGCAAACACTGTCTCGTGATGTTGGACCTTCTATTGCTCGGGAACATAAACGTATGCGTCGGTTCATATACTGTATGTTCTCTGAGGTCCAATAATCCTCCCCAAGGGATTATATTATATTAGCCTAGATGATATTTTGGGTAACAGGGACTTGTAATGTCCCCGTATTTCTGACAGTGTTATTTAGATTCCTAATCGGCCGCTAACGTAGTTTAGCAGATGTTGTGGAGTGGTATGGATGTAGGTGTAACAGAGACCCCTCAGGTATTGTCATTATTCTACAGCACAGCAGATGGTTGGGGGGGGGGCTCTCACCACACTCCCTATTATCCATCATACATATTCTGCTCCACATTTACATAGGTGGAGCTCGAGCCGGAGCTCCTGCGGGGAAACGCGCTCGCTGCAGGTTTCCAGTGCAGCGCCACCTGAGGCTGAGAGTCACAGAGTCTGACGTGTCAAACTCACATCTGCTAATGTTCACAAACAACATCCCACTCGTGTTTCCTCAAATATCAGGATGCTTTCAGAATAGTTTAATGTTTTGGTGATGATGCTGAAGTGAAGCGGAGTGAAATTACAGAGGTTTTAGTGAAGAGATGCCTCGGCTACTCTAGTTTGGTGCTATCAATGCCATTTAAGATTACTATGGGTAACAAAGGCCCCAAAGCATGCTGGGAAGTCTAGTTCACCGTTAGAAGCGGCTTTGTTGCGGGGAAAACAGCTTGTTTTGCTCAACAGCAAAGGTAAGACAACATTTCTGGTTGTATTTCTTGAAAGTGAGTTGTTGTTTTGCTCTTATTTTGTGGCTGGATCCGTGAGTTTTGGTCGTAGAGTGATAAAATGGTACCGTTGGAATATGTGGAGTCTCTGCTGTCGATCAAATGTGTTGTTTTTTTTCAACATGATGATGCTGATTCTCCGGTGCCGCTTTTAAATGTTTACGCTGTTATGGTGTTGGTTAGATTACTTGGCATTTAGTCTGTGTTTGGTGAACATAGGAATGGATTTTATGAGCTTTTAGCCAAGTTTCTGAGCTTTCTGTGGGTATGCAGCATGTCAATATTGATCAAAGGTAAATGTGCCTTTGATTAATGTGCGTCGCGGTGAGTTTTTTTGCCCCCGGTACTGGGGGCTACCGGGAAGAAGAGTAAAAAAACGACAAACACACAAAATCATATAAATCAAATAAGGACTCAATAAACTGAGATTAAATGAGTTAAATACAGTTTAACTATATATTATTGATTTACCTGTTTAACTACAGTTGTGGACAAACTCACGAGGACAGACAGTCACACACACACCTCTCATGATGCTAAACTACATTATTTTCTTATCTAATCTCATATAACCCAGACACAGAGGTATGTTTGTTTATTGTTTTATGTGTGTTATTGTTTGTTTGTTTGTAAAAACTTGGCAACACAAAATGGCCGCCTCCTTAAAGGGTCTTGTCTAAAGTTCAGAAAACAAGTTTATTCCCTTTTTTTGTTTCTTTTTTTAAAGCCTTTATATCTTTATATACTAATATACAGAGGATGTTATTGTGACACAAAAGAAAAATCTTCTACAACCTCATTTTCATTGAAATAAACAGCAGGCTGTGATGATGTTGACGTTAAGGGACCGTCCTAAAATTACAACACTGATAAATGTTCAATAACTTCACCATGAAACAGCGGTGTGTCTCTAAAATAGCTGCATCAGTGTGTATTTTGTGTATCCCTAAAAATCGACACACTGATGCTTAAAATAACGTAAAATCAATGTAATAATAAAGAGAAGAATAAATGAGTACAGTCTCCCGTGGAATATATAACAAACAAGTGCATTTTCTCCCATATTATTGTCGATGTTTATTTTCATTTGTCTTTAATTGTATGGTTGTTATTTTATCCCATGTTTTGTAATTTTAATATATTTATTTGTTTTTTTGTTTTTCATGTCTTTTATCTTACTTTGGTTCACTGTGTGTTGTTTTAAAGTGCTTTACAAATAAATATATGTATATATATATATATACATATTTACATGTATGTATATATATATATACAGTATATATACATACATATGTATGTATATATATATACACATGTATGTATGTGTATATATATATATATATATGTAGATTTACACGCTGATGTTCATACTTTAGTTACACACTGAGGTTTGTTTCTGCGCCTTCTCTTCCCTCAGAATGGTTGTGAAGAACAACCGCAGCAGTGAAGACAGTGCTGAGCCTGAAGGGCACTTTTCAGCCTGGACTAGCACACTCACACACACACACTCTCACACACACACACACACACGCACACACACACACACACTCTCAGGTCTTGCTGCTTGGCTGAGTAACATGGGTCAGCGCCTTACATTAGGAGGATCCTGCCAAAGTCAGCCGAGTGGAATGGTGCGACATACCTGCAGACGAGAGGAGACGATGTCGAGCAGCTAAACAAGTATGTGGCTTTGTTTTCACTCAGAGACATGACACATTATTTACAATAAAGATAACCTTTAATGTCACTCTACAGAAACACATACGGCGACACAAGAGGGTGCATTTGAATAAAAACTATTTGATAAGAATAAATAAGTAAATAAAAGGTGTAATAAATTCATGTCTATATGACATGATACAGTTCATGATGGTGTGATGTGTCCTCACTGTGTGAGGAAAGAAAGAAAGAAAGAAAGAAAGAAAGAAAGAAACGGCGTGAATGTGTTTTTATGAGGCCACACATGGACACAAGACTGACTTTAGACATTTAACACGAGAATCACTTCATCACATGATGTTTTCAAAATGTGTTCAGTACCTTTTTTCTTGCCATTAGGCAACATTTGAGTCACTGTGCAAACTCTTCACTCTCCCACACCAAAGTCCATAGAGAAAATCAGTGATTTTAGCTCACAGGGACACAGGAGCTGCTGGTGCTCTGCTGCCTCGTGTGGTCACTTTGTGTCACTGAGGTTAAAGTGAACAAAATATTTACTTAGTGATGGAGGCAGCTCAACAACTCCTGTGTGCTGTGATGTTAAAATCACTGATTTTCTCTGTGGACTTTGGTGTGGGAGAGTGAGTGATTTAGAAACTACAGTTTGTCTGACAGTGAGATAAAGACGTGAACATGTGACGTAGAGAGACTGTCCTCCAATGAAACGCACAAATAGGTCGTATGCAGGAATTACGATCTATGTTTCAGTTGGAGGACCGGTTGGACGTAGATGTTGTAGACTTAAGCATGGCAGGTGGTGTTGACCCCACTCAACCCTGCTCTGCTGCTGTATACACACAAATGCTCCCTCGGTCCGTTTTGCTCCTGTTTTCACACGGTAACCAAACTCACATACGACAGCTTTGTGTTGGTCCTGATGATGGTGTTCTGTAAATCATGGAGCTGAAGTTGTTTCCTGTTGGACTCTGGCTGAGGTCAGAGGTCAGTCTCTGTCCATCACAGCTGTGGATCCTGTGGATCCTGCCCCATGGTGGATTTCATGAGAGGCACCTCAAGGTGGAGCTAAACGGTCTTATATTCCCAATCATGTCTGTGGGCGGAGTCTGAGGCTCGCGCTCTGCTGCTCGGCTCTGTCTCTACTGTACATGACAAAAGCAAGAGAGGAGGGGAGGGAGTGAGAGAGCGAGTGAGAGTGAGTGGGTGAAATAAATCCACACTTCTCTTCCTTCACTCACTCACTTGTCTGTGTTTTTCTCTGTAAAGTGACATCAGGAGGAGCTTTCTCTGCTTTTACGCACAGACACGCGTCTGTGTTCCAGTGAAGCTTCAGCTGCAGCTTCAGATCACATTTCACATTCAGCTCCGAGCAGCTGAGAGACAGAGAGAGAGACACACACACAGAGAGAGAGACACAGAGAGAGAGAGAGAGAGACAGGGAGAGAGACAGGGAGAGAGAGAGAGCAGGAGGATCGTGGTCTCCGCGCGCTCGGCGCGACAAGAATCACTGAGGATCCAGCGAGTGCGCAGCGCAAATATCAACCAACTGGGATTTTTAACATTTTTATCATCAACGTTTTTCCTCCTCCTGCTTTTTTTTTCTTCATTTTTATGAATTTGTGCAGGATTTCAGCGGCTCACGGGTTCAGATAAGAAGCAGCAGCAGAAGATGGACGAGCAGCCGAGGCTGATGCACTCTCACACCGGGGTGGGGATGACAGGACACCCCGGTCTGCCGCAGCACATGCAGGAAGGCACCGGAGCCGCGGACGGCGACGGCAGGAAACAGGACATCGGAGACATTTTACAGCAAATCATGACCATCACTGACCAGAGTCTGGACGAAGCGCAGGCCAGGTACAGAGAGAGGAAACCCCGCAAAACTCATCCAGCTCTGCCGCGGTCACAGGCTCCAGAGCCGCTGTCAGAGGCTCCAGAGCCGCTGTCAGAGGCTCCAGAGCCGCCGCTGTCAGAGGCTCCAGAGCCGCCGCTGTCAGAGGCTCCAGAACCGCCGCTGCTGAATAACTATATTTATACATGAATAATATTTTAGATATAAAACATTTCCATGGAATCTGTTGTTTAATGTGAGGATTATTGTTTGAAATCGTTTGTAAATAAGTCAACAAACAAACAAACTTATTAAAAACACTTTTCATAAAGTCAACAAATGTGACCTGTAGCTGTTATATCTGACTTTATTTTCTTCATATATATGTATATATATTCTAATTCATAATTTAGAATTTAATTAAATTTAAAAAGTGAAGAAAAAAATTCAACATTAAAATTACTTTTATTTTATAATCAATAAAATCAGTCATTTTAAAAGATGATTTATTTTAACATCAGACAAAAACTAAACCTTCTGCTTAATATTTCTTATTTACACAAATGTTAACTACGTTTTTCACATCAAATAAAACAATTAATGTAAAATTAAATATTCATGACACACTTTATTTATACAACTTTCAAAACATGGTAACAACGTTTACAGGAAACCGTCAGAGGATATAAATAGACAAATGTATAGATTTATATAAAGGTTATATTAAATCATCAGGACATAAAAGCCTGCATCTGACCTCGCTGTAAAATGTCAATAAAGACGCTTTTCTTTCCTTTTCCTTCTGAAAACACATGTAGGTGAACAATAATGATGAAATATAAACTCACTTTAATCAACAAAACCAAAGAAATGTGAATGTTTTTAAACTAAACTCTGAATCTGAATTTTCTCCTAAAATAAAAGAAGATAGAATTTCAGATTTGAATGAAACTGACGTTTAAACTGTTTATCACAGAAAAATGACATTGAATTCAGACTTCATTTGTTTTTACAGACTCAGAGTTCAGTCCAATAAAAACAACACGAGAAACGACCAAGAAATCTCAAATATTGTTTATTATTGGCTGTTTTATACATACACACACACACACACACACATATGTATATTTATATCCTCATGAAGTCACTTGTATGTTTTTCAGGAAACACGCGCTGAACTGTCACAGAATGAAACCTGCGCTTTTCAACGTGCTGTGTGAAATCAAAGAGAAGACGGGTAAGAGTCACACACACACACACACACACACACGCACACGCGCGCACACACACACACACACACGGATTTTGTGTCTGACCATGAGTCCATGAACACATCAGTGTTTTTGTTGAATAATGGAATGTGTGTGTGTGTGTGTGTGTGTCATAAACACTGACCTTGTCAGGACCAGTAGTCCTCATCCTCATGGTAGACCAGAACCTGGTCCTAATGAGGCAGGAACTGGTTAAGATTAGGACAAAGATTTGAACTGTGGTTATTGATTAAGGTTAGTGATAGTGATCATTAACTATGTGTGTGTGTGTGTGTGTGTGTGTGTGTGTGTGTTTCACCTCCGACTCTAGTGAACAATCATCGTGTCAGAATATCAAAGAGCTTTTTTTTCCTTGATGTCTTTGTTGAAAAAAATGGAGTTTCGAGCAAAATCTTGGCTTTCACTGTAAGAATAATCCAACATACAGTCACAGTGATTTATTTTGAACTGCCACCAGGGGGAGCTGCATCTCTCCAGTCAGATTCTTGTTTTACAAACAATTGTATTCTTTATTTTGTAACATGTCTTGGGAACAGAAGTTTAACATTTTTGTGAGAAAAGTTTAAAAGTCTCACACTCACTCTAAAATCAGTGCATTGTGGGATGATGATCATCTCCTCTGAACTTGTTCTTGCTCATTCTTGACCTTTCACGACTTCATGCAGTTTGTGTTTCTCGCGTGTGTTTGACTCCGCCTCCTTCGCCTGCTGCTTTCATTCAGGAGTTTAAAGTTCACCTCCTCCTCTTCCTCCTCTTCCTCCTCTGAACCTCGACAGTTTAACGGAGTCGTCCACAGTCGGGGCTTTTTGACGTGTGTGTGTGTGTGTGAGTTCATCCAGAGTTCGTGTCTGCTCAGAGGACAGTCCGTCTTCCTGTCTGTCCTCCTCTTCTGTCTCTGCTGTAAAACCTGAAAACTTCACACAACTAAAGAATCTCTGCTGCTTTTAAACTTCTTTACACTGATTTGACTTTGTGTTTCCTCTCGTGGAGACAAAAACATTCACACGTTCACATAAATGACAGAAAAGGCCTATTTTTACTGAATATAACTACGTTTCTCTTCATAATGACAGCGTCTGTGTGTCAAATCTAAGACGTATGAAATTATTACAGAATCAACAGATGTGTTACTGCGTCAGAGTAAAACACATTCATTAGACTAAAGTAAAGTCAAATCTAACGAGTGACACCTGAGCAACTTTCTTCATTTGTCACCAGTTTTTTTCAGTTATTTTTCTTGTTCAAAACTTGATCCACAAGATAATTTTTTCTTTAATGGCAAAAAAAGTGGAGTTTTTAACAGTGCAAAATTCCTGTTTTTAAGACACAGTACAGCCTGAAAGTTTCTGTAGATTTACATTTTCCTGACAAATCAAATCTGTTCAAAGGTAAATATGGTCAGTGTTAGTTTCACTGTTGTGCACTGTAAAAACACAAAGCAGCCAAATGTTCTTACACTGATTATGAGGAGAAAATATATTTCAAACATGTTTGTAAATCACACGTTCACGCTGTGATTTGTCTTAAAACAAAGGACAAAAGTGATGACAATGTAAGAAATGTCTTCATTCTCACTTTTATACGGTAGAAAAGTTTTTTTCAGGGGGAAATTTTTATATCGAGAAAAAAACCCAGTGTCATGAATTTTTCATTTTTCCACAACAACAAAAACTGATGTGAATTATTTTCATCCTGGTCCAGTTTTTCTGTCTCAGACTGTGTGTGTGTGTGTGTGTGTGTGTGTGTGTGCTGACAGCACCTGCAGGACACACACACGCACACACACACACAGAGGCTGTCAGTGTTGATCTACAGGGTGAACTTGTGACCCGTTCTCTGTGTATTTTTACTGGGATGAAAATGAAGAATGTGTCCAACAGAGAGACGATAAACAAACTCGCAAAACCCGCAGGAAAAAGAAGGAAAGAAAGAAGTGATTTAAAATCCTTCTTTTACGCACCAACTTTCTCAGTGTTAGGGCAAATTCTCCCTGGGTTTGTGTTAAAATCAACTCTTTTAGTTTTAAATTAAGACTGAAAGATTAAATAAACTCAGATATCGTTTTAAAATTAACTCAAAAGAGTTACATTTAACACAAATCCAGAGTTTATTTGGTTCTTATTGAAATTAGTATTATTTTAACACTGTAAAAATTTACTGCATATTTTTTTTCTTTCATTTTCTGTTTTTAGTCAAATTCTTTCCAGGAAATTTGTTAAAAAAATACCTTACATATATATATATATATATACTATATATAAATACGAGAGTAAATGCTGTGTTTGATGTGCTTTTAACATGATGTGATTTAAAAAAACAACAGTTTAACAAAAACTCCATTAAAATGACACAAACTCAAACGGTGCTCGAGTGTGAAGTTGGTGTCATGTTGGCTCATCTACATGTTGTCCTCAAACTCATGGCTCGAGGTCCATATGTGGCCCACCATCATTTTTAGTCATATATTAATTTTGTATCATGAAAATTTCAACGCTTTTATTTTGAAATTCTGTGTGCTCTGGCTACTGAATAGTTGCTTTTACTTTACAAATGTTGATGCGATGCTCCTGCATGTGTGAGTGAATGAGTGTGAATGGGTGAATGGCAAAAAATGTTATCGGTGAGAGGGTGAACAGAGTGATGAGTCAGTGCTGAGTCAACTTCTGTCATCAGATCTGGTTCTGGTCCTGGTTCTGGTTCAGACATTTTCACAGAAGTCACATGACGTCGTCACGTTAATAAATGAACGTGTGAAACGTGAAACTACACAAACAGCAGCCGCGAGCAAAACGTCTGCTTTTGTTTGAGTTTATGAGAGAATGAAAAATAAATCCTGTCGTCAGAGAACGAGACGTTTTATTTTGACACAAGCAGATTTATGACGAGTGTTTACTGAGGTCACACACGCTCGCTCTCCAAATCACTGTGTCAAGCATTTGCTTATCTGAAGAGGCCTTTTCATCAATCATAACCACTGCTGCTGCTGCTGCTGCTGTTGCTGCTGCTGCTGCTGCTCTTACTGTTAGTGTTAGTGCTACTGCTGCTGCTGTTACTGTTGCTGCTGCTGCTGCTCTTATTGCTGCTGCTGCTGCCGCTCTTACTGTTATTGTTAGTGCTACTGCTGCTGCTGCTGCTGTTACTGTTGTTGCTGCTGCTGCTGCTCTTACTGTTACTGCTGCTGCTCTTACTGTTAGTGTTACTGCTGCTGCTGAAGCTGCTGCGTCTTCCATTTCTCTACAAAAACAGCCAAAATATTCTTACATGTATTTAAATTTCCTTTAAACTAAGTTTAAACAGATGTTGTGTTTCCATCCTCTGTCAGAACACCACCTGCTACATTCGTACAATATTAACAATATAATAAACGATATTAGCCGATAGATTTATGTTTGTTTTACTGGACAAATTCACTTATTAAATTTACCAGAGTCATTGAACGCATCTCGTAGCTCCTTCCTGTGATAAAGTGAAGCTGCTGCTGAAGCTAAGAATCAGAGCAACAATAAACAAACACAATCCTGTCACTTTTACCTTTAACTGTTTACACTGTAAAAACAACTCCACTATAAATACAACAAATCTAAAAGTCATGCTGCTGTTAAGTTGTTGCTTTTTTACCCTTTGTCTCTTTTTTAGAGACAAAAACGTTCACGTGTTAAATTTACACTGTAAAAAAACAGCTCTATTTCTAAATATTCTTAACTTGACTAAAAATGTTCTTGTTTTAAAAAAATAATCTGCCAATGGCAAACAATGAAAACGTGTACATTTAGTCACTTTCAGAATGTGATGTTTCTTAAAATGAAGGAAAACCAGAAAAACTCTTCATCATCATCATCGTCATCAGACGAGGAGGAGGCGGCGTTTAATTCTAAAACGTTTACATTTTAAATCACTTGATTTCAGTGTTTTTGCGGCAGAATCTTCATCAGTGACAGAAACATGTGCTCAAATTAATTATCACTCGCTCTAATTGATACATGTTAATCATATTAATGAGCTTAATTATAAAAAAATCAGCCACTTTAATTAACACTGACATCATCTTCATCATCATCTTCATCACACGCGTGTGACGGAAAATGATCCTTTTTCTTCTTTAACCCTCAGTTTTTCTCATGTTCTTTTATATTGTTATACTTTATATAAAGTTGTGTAAAAGATGGTGACTTTTCTGTGGTTTTGAGTCCAAATCTTCGTCCTTCCTCGTGCTATACAACAATTTCTACACCAGGTTAAACATTATTGATATTTTAATGAACAAATGAAGTAACGATGTAAAAATAAACTTCACACACATCAGTCATGTCACTTTAATGTGTTACAAATGGAATGAAGTGTGTAAAGGTGTTATGTTGTTAAATTGAACATACAACAGCACATTTGAATGTTGGTTGCCATAACAACCCCCCGGGACTTCACTTTCCATAATGTAGTGTTTGGAATCTCATTTCCTCCTCGTTTATCCCCTGATGTTACTGATGTTTTTGCTGCTGATTTCACTGCTGCTGCTGCTGATTTTATTATTACTGCTGCTGCTGATTGTGTTTCTCCTGCTGCTGATTGTGTTTCTGCTGCTGATGATTTTGTTTCTGCTGCTGCTGATTGTGTTTCTGCTGCTGCTGATTGTGTTTCTGCTGCTGCTGATTGTGTTTCTCCTGCTGCTGATTGTGTTTCTGCTGCTGCTGATTGTGTTTCTACTGTGTTTTTGCTCCTTCCTCCACCACACTGCAAACATGTATTTTGACAAAGTAAAATCTGAAAATTTGCAAATGAAAATAATCTTGTTGAGAAGCTTTACACTGTAAAAACAATTGTGTTTATTAAGTTTATTACGTTCTGAAGTAAAAATCACTCACACAGAAATTCTCAGGTATAAATTCTTAAATGTCGTCATTTAAGAACACTTTTGTGACGTTACGACCAGGGTTTCACTATTTTAAGAATAATTTCAGCCTCAAAGTGTTATATTTTTCAGTTATTTTTTTTGGCCTAAAAAGAAAAATAACCTTGTCAAACAAGTTTTACACTAGAAAAATAATCTAATTTTAAGGAAAATCAATGTCTTAAACTGAAACAAGGGTTTGTGTTTGACAAAGATGAAAGAAAGGGGTAAGAATGTTTGTCTTATTTCTAGTAAGACTGTTTTTACAGTGTTGGATGTTCAGTCATGGGTTTCAGAGAGCTGTCTCTCTCTCTCTCTCTCTCTCTCTCTCTCTCCACGTAGTGGAAATGACACAAATTAATATCCACTACTTAAACCAGACCAAGATTAATGGTTCTCTTTCGCTGCAGTTTAGTCTCTCTGTCAGTTTCCTGGTGCTCGTTGGACAAAATCAACACTAATCAACATTTATTCCACTTTTGCCCTGAGCTCTCAGGAGTCTGCTGCCAGCACACACACACACACACACACACACACACCATCCTCCTCCCCCCCGTCTCACGTCTCTCTTCACCTCTCATCCAGCTCGTCCATACATCACCGTCCTCACAGAGAGAGAGAGAGAGAGAGCGCCCCCTCCTTTCAGGACACATTACAGTCATCATAGATTTTCTCTTTTCATTTGCATCTGATATTTAACTCAGCAAAGCAGTTACTGTCACTTTACTGTGTGTGTGCGTGTGTGTGTGTGTGTGTGTGTCCTCAGGGCCGGCCCTAGTCTTCATATAAACAATATTTACATCAGAGGTGTCAAAGCTGAGGCCCACAGGCCACATGTGGCCCCCCCAGTCAAATGAATATGGCCCGCTCTTTTTTATTTCTGACTGTTTTAGTTTAGCGTCGTGATGTGTTTGTCATATCAAACCGACACTTACTTTGAAATTCTGGGAAATATCAGGACTATTGTTGTTGTTGTTGTGATCTCATGATGGAATATTGTGACATGAACCTCGGGCTGGGAAGTTTATGTAAGTGTCTATAACCTGATGTATGAACATATACGTGGATATAAAGCTGCACACAGGAGGTTCCTCTGGACCCATGAAGAGTTTTGAGGTATAAACGTGCACATAAATCACTTTATGTTCCATTTTAGTGCAAAAACAAATTGTGTAAATAAATCACGACTGAAGACAATCAAATAGAAATCACTAAGACTGTATGTTTGCAAGCACCACTGATCGTTTCTTTAGAAATGTTTGTGCTTTTTAATCATTTTCACATGAAACCTGCTTTATTCCTTTAAATGGAGGACCATTTACGTGTTTTACAAACGATGACAACAACCATAAATACGCTCAAATTCACACACACACGCTTGCACACGCTTGCACACGCGCGCACACACACACACACACACACACACATGCACACCATGACTGCGTTGTGGTTTTTTTAAATCTGTGTTTCCAGTCAGTTCAGTAATCTTATATCTGCTCTCACGTCGCAGCTACTTTATGAGAAACAGGATCTGTGCATTCAGTGTGTGTGTGTGTGTGTGTGCGTGTGCGTGTGTGCATTTATACAACACTTCATTTTCTGGAAGGTAGTATTTTAGATTGGCCCCCTGCTGGGAAACTGAACTCCGCTGTCTCACTGAGTTATGAGCGTCTTCTGACCAAATGTACGATTTCTCCTAAAATAACACGAGAGGATCCGGAGGATTTTCTTCTTCTTCTTTCACTGACTACACACACACACACACACACGTCTTCTTATTCTGCTGCTGCTGCTGCTGCTGATGATGATGATGATGGGCTGAACAAATGTGGTGATTTTCTGTCTCAAATTAAAACAGATTCTGACTCTCAGGTAAACTTATTGGCTAAAAACATCAGATCAAACTGTGAAGGTTAAATAAAGTTTAGAGCATTCAAATAAAAGAACATGCAGCTGAGGTAGCCATTTCACAACATGGTCATATTTTTCTTTTGTTGAGTTACTAAGAAGAAGATTCTCTCAGATTCTTGTCTCAGATTCAGAAGGAATCTAGTCTCAGATTTAGATTGTGAATTCCACATGTACAAGATCATCATTTTCCAGTTAGCAGAAGGAAGTTTCAGCTGGACTTCCTGTTTCGGCTAATATTTCACGACAGTTCTGGAATGACGATGAAAACAAAAGTTAACATAAAATCATTACTTGATTACTTTTCTACAGTCGCTCTTATTTTGAAAGTCAGGGTTAAAGGAAGTGGTCCGGTCAGCACTCTTCTTCTTCTTTGTTGTATTTCTGTGGCAGTGTTACAGCGCCACACACAGGCCTGGTGGATGTACTACTGGAAGTAACTCGAGGTTGGACTTCCTGTTTTTGTGTGGCACTTCCTGTATCATGTGTCTCTGAATGGAGTGAGTTTTCTTTCTTAAAAAAGTGGGTAAATATGAAGCTATCAAATTAATAATGTATATTACACTTCAATGTTTATTCTTCATTAATACTTGGTCATAATTCATCAGTGGTAACATGTTGATACTTTTTGACATCATAGATGGAACAAGCATGAATATAAGTCATAGTTTTAGGAAAATCATCTGTTTGTGTTTCATCAGATTTCATCAACTCAGAGTTTTTTGTTTTTAATTCATCCAGATATTGTTTTACTCACATGTCCTATTTAGGGAGCTGGATTTGCTGGATCTATTCCCAGCATGCATTGGGTGAGAGCCAGGGAAACACCCTGAAACAGTCCATCACAGCAGCTCAGCTTTTTTTAACATCCACTAAACTGAGCAGGAATCTTATCTCTGATTCAGGAGGAAACTTGTTTTAGATTCAGGAGGAAACTTGTTTTAGATTCAGGAGGAATATTGTCTTAGTTTCAGGAGGAATCTTGTCTTAGTTTCAGGTGGAATCTTGTCTTAGTTTCAGGAGGAATCTTGTCTTAGTTTCAGGAGAATCTTGTCTCTGATTCAGGAGAATCTTGTCTCTGATTCAGGAGAATCTTGTCTCTGATTCAGGAGAATCTTGTCTCTGATTCAGGAGGAATCCTGAGTTCACGTGCTGCTTGATTCCCCTCCTGAAGATGAAATTGTGTAATTAGCAGATGCCTCGTCTCCGTCTGTGCCAGCACAGCAGCAGCAGAGTTGTCCATCTTGTAGGACATCATGGCCACAGGCATTGTTGTGGAACCGACTGGCCTCATTGAAGAGACACCCAGTGCTTTGTCAGCTCCGTGTCTCAGGTGCCAACCTGCACTTTCCCAAAATAAACTGTCACACTGTGGCAGGACAGAGAAATGTAGCGGGAGCATGTCGGGGCCCGGCGTCCCCCTCCTCTCCTGAGAGGAAACAAATGTTCCTCAGCACAAATGCATTGTGGGTCTGGACGGCGTCCCAGCACCGACACCAGTGAACTCTGAGTGTGAGGGTCACAGCAGGGGGCGTCACAGCCACAACACGTAGTTTTCTGTCTTTGTTGGTGGTTTGAAGTGATTTTACGTGACTGTTAGATGTTGACAGCTCTTTGTTATTTGCAGACTTCCTCCTCCAGAAATAGCTCCTGCGTTTCTGTCGTTAGCTCCTCTTCCTGTTCTGTCAGTGAGTTCTTTTTTTGCCCTCCTCTCTGTGGTGCAGCGTTTACACCACGAGAGGAAACGTCACATGCAGAGATTCTTTAGCGACCCGCGGAGCGTAACCAGGTCCAGGTTCTGGTCTGCTGGGATCTCACTGTGGCCTCTGTGCTCCACAGCTGACATGACATTTTTATGACTAGTGAAGTGAGGTAAAAGGCGGTGGAGCCACGGCGGCTTGAAATGGAAGTTCACTTCAGTCTCTCACCTTCTGTAATGAGGAAACGACAGCTAATCACGCCGACGAGAGCCTGACAGAATCAACCAAATGAATCCATTCATACTTGTCCAGAGGTCAGAGGTCAAACCAGGGAGAGATGAGAGAACAGATGTTAGACATGATACGTAACATTGATCAGAAACCAGTTCATATTTACAAATACAATTAGTATTAGTATCTCAATTCATTTATGAATCGTTTGGTCCATAAAATCACTGAGAACCATAATATCAAAGCTGGAAATGTCTTGTTTTTGTCCACAAAACAAAAAGAGTTTAGTTTTAATGATTTATTTGTTTTATGGAGCAAAGAAACTAAAATATTCACATTTAAGAAGCTGAAAAATCACAGAAACTAGAAAATATTCAAAATCATTTTTTGCAACTGGATTCATTGTTCCTTTGAGTAAACGCGAGCAAATCCAAGAAAAAATAAAAATATAACCTGAAAACGTTATGTGAGAGTTTCCCACGTTTTATCATTAGTACAAATGGTCAATACACAGATGTTAAATTTATATATATAGTGACATGAGAGTGTAAAATATAATGAATACAATAATATTGTGAATTGCAGTTATTTTGGTGACAATAACAATGAGAGAATCTGTGAACACTGACACAATTTTGGGATCATTTTTGCCTTTTGTTTCTTATTAATGTAAGTGCACACATTTTTAATGATAAAAGCTGCCAAGTCATGAAAATATCTGGTTTCTTTAATGACCAGATTCATGAACTTAATATTTAGTTTGTAAAAAGAAAAACTGTAATAGTTTATATATTAATATTATTCTAAGTTTTTATATTTGTGACTTGGCCTGAGACAAAGTTGACGTGTGAAATGTTTCTAAGATGTTTCTGGTTTGGATCGTATTTGTCTGATAATAAATCCCAGCAGTTTAAATCACTGCGTCACTCAGTCATCAGTGATAAAGACGATGGTGAAAATGAATCCTCGTGATAATCTAGTCTCGGAGCTTCTGTCTTTGTTGTCACTGCAGATAAATTCCCGCCGCCGCTGTAGAGAGATGCTGTTGATAAGTTAATACTCCGACAACAGCGACGAGATAAAGAGGTTTCAGGAGTTTTGGAGGAGAGAACAACCTTGATGAAACGCTCGTCTCACTGACACTGATTCTCACCATCCATCTTCATCTCCTGTGAAGGATGCAAATGGTGCCGGACTACGGAGCCGGAGTACCGGAGCCGGAGCCGGAGTATGGAACCCATGAAGACTTAACGTCCACCTTTATCTTCATGGTCGTCTTTTGTTTCTCCTCATGAGCCGGACAGTGACAGTAGCTGCGTTTACATGGACACAAATAATCAGAATATAATACACACTCTTGTATAAAAGTACATATGTGACCAGAAAATGACTTAAAAGTACATGACATTTACTATACTTAAGTATCAAAAGTCTCTTCAATATATCTACTAATAAATCTACTTCACTTTTAAAAGTAAAAGTATTAAAAAAGTGTTGAGCCATGGTTGTGGGTTCAGTTCCTGGTTGCTGTCTCTCTGTTTGTCTCGTCCCTGTTCATGTTAATGGTGAGACAAACGAGGAGGACATGTCCACCAACAGCACTGCAGTTTAGACGCGGTCTCCTTCTACTTCAGGGACAAAGAGCAGGGTTTACATTCAGGAGTAGTCAGACTTCCAATCACATGATCCAGGTATGTGGAGGACTTCTTGTATATGAAGCTGATAATCATCCAAACACGATACAAGACACCAAACACTTTACGTTAAATAACATTTGTGCTTTGGTTTATTTTTAATTTTCAATCTCGTCTTCTGGATGAACATTGGACTCAGTGGGAGGATGTGGCCTCCCTCTCTCTCTCTCTCTCTCTCTATCTCTCTCTCTCTCTCTCTCTCTCTCTCTGTGTTGGATGCCCTGTGTAAAGATGGAGCTGTCAATCATTCGTAGTCTCTCCTCTGGTCCTGAAAGGCAGCATCCGTTTCTCGGCGAGACGCTGGAACAATGACTTTCTGTTGTGTGGCATGTCGCGTCCACACATGTGTGTGTCCTTTAATCACATTCACGCTCTCACTCTCAGACAGAATAAAGGCAAACGCTGTGATCTTTGCCACCGTCTGCTCGCTCTCATGGTTAAATATGTTAAATGTGTTACCTGTGGATTTGGATAAGAATGAAACACCTGTCAAATCAAAGTACTCTGTGAGTGTGGAATCCTATAAGTTTTCCCACAGTATTTACACCATGGTGTCCCCGGTGCACTAATATAACAGTCTGGGACTGGAAAATAAATCAGTGATCTAAGCAGCAAATGGTAAAAATAGTATCCAGAAAAATGTGTGAGTGTTTATCTGATGGTTCTCTATACTACAGTATATATACTGTACTGTTCCATTTGCTATCACGAGACAAGGCACAAAAGCACAGTGTAAATATTCTGCCGTGTTGCTGTAAAGTGAGTTAATGAGGTGTTTCCTCCTCTGTGATCAGACGTAGCCGGGGCTTCCTCTGCTCCTCACTAATGATGATGTGAGGCTCAGGTAACTGTCACACACACGTGATTAATTAAAGGGAAAACTAGGCCAATTTGTCATATTGTTTCTAACTGTGGTCAGAGAGCACGGCGAGAGTCTGCCCACACACACACACACACACACGCTCATCAGCGTCTCATAAATGTGACCCAGTAACATTTCTGTGGCTTCAGGTTCATCATAATAAATACATTCAGGACAGAAGAGGGCGCTTGCTCCAGTGTGGAGTCTTAGAGAAACATCGAGATAAAGCTGTAGTCACTAAGTGTGGAGAAGCTAGGCTATAAAACCAAAGCTAACAAAACGGATCCTGACATTTTTAACCCTTACAACATGAGAAGTTAGGGTTTTGTAACATTAGTTCATTTGATTTCTCTGTATCTGTAGTTTTTTACAAGAAAAGTCCATATTTCTTCATTGAGAAATCTAATATTGAGTGAAAATTAGCCTTTAGCCACTGAGGCTAAAGTTTACCAGCTAGCAATAGCAGGCTAATCATTGACGAAACACTGGTAATAATTATTTTGGAACGTTAGCAACATGATTTATGTAACTTTACAAAATGTCGTCACACTTCCTTGCTCATGTATGAGATGTTGGCTTATTTTGTAAAAGTAGTTATCAGTTTTTTTTTGTTTTTTATTACATCTTGTGACACTTTTTGTCAGAACATTGGTTTATTTGTTTCCGCTGTAATCTGTTGGAAAAACACAAAATTCACGAAATGAATTGTGAACTATCATCACGGTTTCACGTTCAGATCATGTGATAAAGTCACAGTTTGGTTAATCTCAGGTTTACTCCTGACTCATGAAGTAGTGACTTTGTCCACTGGGACACATGTTGTCATGTTGGAATAGAAAAAGGACCTTCCTTTAAACTGTTGACACAAATATGGAAGCATAGATTTGTCCAAAATGTCTCTGAAGTGCTGAGATTGTCCTTCACTGGAGATCAGAAGCCCAGAGACCAAAGCCCGACTTAAACACCTGAATCTAATACTTCACAGGTGTGGACAGATCCTAGTGTATGTGGGGAGATGAGAGTAGATTTGTGATCTTCTGTGTCCCCTGTCATATCAAAGCCGGGGCCACGTCCCCACGAGAGACAGGTGTCAGAAAACCCACCAACGCTCGTCCCACGCTCGTCCACGCAGACGCCTGCTTATTAAACTATTGAAATCTGAGTGACGCGGCTAAAACAGGGAGGTCATTTGTGCAGCTCCTTCTCAGAGAGAGGGAGAGCGCTGGTGTCACATCGAGCCGAGGAGACTGCGTCCTGACTGACTGACTGACTGACTGACGGACTGACAGCTTCATTGTGTCCTTGGAGGAGCAGCAGATGAAAGGCTCTCATGAAGAGGCCTCACAAACACAGACCGTCCTCAGTCGAATCTCGACATGAATCACTCGTTCCTTTGTGTGCTTTGTTGTTTCGTTGTATAGACTCCACGTCTTTTCGCTGACAACACTCTTTCCTTTTCTCTCTAATTGTATAAAAGCGGTGGTGAAGGCGTCTGACTCATTATATTGTGGCTGTAAAGTGAAGCTGCAGCCTGCAGGACCGTGTTAGCGTCCAGATGCCGTCATGTTTGCTGCACTTGCTTCTGTTGCCACTGGCTTTTATTTTATGTTGGTGGTGAAAGTCACACAGACTGAGAAGACTTTATCGCTTTGTTGTTATTGAGAATTAGCATGGTTTAACAAAGTGACTCGCAGTGCAGTGGTTTAAAGCTGCTGTCGTCCTCATTGGTCAGTGCTAATGTGTTTAATCAGCGTTCTCTCCAGGGTCAAATAACATGGATTTCTATTGACTTTAGTGGGAACAAAAGAATGAAGGAACGCACACATTTTTGCTTCAACTGCTTCATTTTTGGCATTTTTACCATGTTTTAAGTCTTCTGTGACCATCCTGTCATCACCGACAGGATTTGTCTAGAGATATCTAGAAAATTCAAAAACTAGCGGAGAAATAGAGCTTTGCGCCCATATACTTGTCATTACGGTAGAACCCCAGGACTTCCATCCTGTCACAGATTCACCAGCACGTCAAAATAAATCCTCATGATGGTCATGAGAGGGTTCGATGTCTACAATTCACCATAATGGGTGAGATTAGCTTGCTAGTTAGCAAAAACCAAACAATAAATTAATGTCTGAAACACCTCATTATAGAAGAGTTAGCTGGGCAGTTAGCAAAAACCAAACAGCTATAATGCTAACATTCACTGAATAAATCCTCGGTGAACTGTAACGGTGTCTGTGGACGTGTTTCCTGATGATAAATTAATGTCTGAAACACCTCGTTATAGAAGAGTTAGCTGGGTAGTTAGCAAACCTAGCTGTGACGCTAACATTAACCACTTCATCACAGGACATGTGAAGCTCTCTCAGCATTCCTATTCCCTACTTAGACTTCCGAGGACCGCCGTTGGAACGCCGTTTAGCACATTTGTGCGTCAGTCGCTAACGTGTCAGTGTCTGACATTTCTATTCAGAGAAATGAAACCACTGTAGCGTCTTTTCTTTGTCTTTTGTCTTCACACTGTAGACGTAACGTCCCTCTCTCTTCTCCCCGTGTTATTTTCAGAGTCATTTGAATTGATCCATGCTGAGGCCAGACAAAGATTGCTGTATATTTAATGTCTTTCAGCAGCCACATTAAGAGTGCAGTTTGTATGGAGGAGGAGGAGGAGAGGAGGAGGAGGAGGGGGTGCTGTGACATTAATAATTTAATTGCAGTCATGTATCTGAATGCTGCAGGAGAGCGCCAAGTGATGGATGTTTTTAATGATATGAAGAGTGAAGCTCAGAAAGATCAATGCCAGCACACACACACACACACACACACACACACTCTCTCTGTCTGTCAGAGTGAATCTCAGGCCTGCTGAGGACGACTGTTCTCCGGCTCTAATATGGTTGTGGACCAGGAGCCGTCTGCTCTGATCGTACAGGCTGAAGGTCTCCGGCCCAAACGTCTCTGTCCCCTCAGCCGACGCTGTCACCACTGACAGTCCTCATGTTTATTTCATTTTGCGTCCGGGCTGTCTCGTTTCCCTATCCTCCAATGTCATTAACGCTGCGAGCCAGGACCCTGCAGTGGCGCGGCTAATGAATTCCTCTGCGGCTCCTCACTCCCCACCTAGTTACCCCAGCTCAAGGTGTCAAATTAAAACAGCCGGGAAAGAGAGAGTGCAGCAGAGAGCAGCCTCCTGTATGAATGTGTGTTTGTTTCATGTCCCCACTGTTGCATTATTTATTGTGTTAAGATAAGGCTGTTTGTTGTGTGTTGATTTTCTTGACCGCGGAGGACAAATGACCAGAAGTGTCTTCTCACTCGTCCTGGAATAAAAGACGCTGCTGTAACCTTCATCGGCATCAGTATCTTTTACTTGATGAAGAAAGTGTTGCTGGTTTTCTGTCTCAGGATCATTTTGGGAGTGAAACCATCATCATCATCAGCAGCAGCAGCAGCAGCAGCAGCAGCATTGCTGGTGGTGGCAGCAGCAGTGAGATTGCCTGGCTGACTGCTAATTGTGCTTATTTAGTTGTCATTGTGATTAGCGTAACGAGGCCAGACGTGTTATTGAGCTGTGAGGCTGCAGTGGAGGAGCAGTTTTCTTACATTCACCTCACATCCTCTGAGCCGTGAACAGGCTATTCCACCACAGACTGAACAGGTCGCTGTTGTGAGGGTCCTGGGACACGCAAAGATGCTTTCTAATCACTTCTGTTTTGTTTTTTGTTTTTTTAATAATTTTCTCCCATTAAATATCTTTTTTTTAGTTTAATTTGCACACGGTGAGTTCTCTGAATCACTTTCCCTTTAAGTTCCTCAGCTTTAACTCAACAAAATGCATTTAAAGCATTTCATCTCACATCCAGGTGTCCCTAAACCATAATACCAACAACAATAACAAGGATGTGTTGATAAGGAGGTGATAATCGTGACTTTTTACTGACTATGAAACCGCTGAAGAACAGTAGACCAGCAGCTCCTCAGTGGTTTATACTGCTTCAGTTCACAAAATGCTATTTAAGTGTCTTAAAACAGCTCTTTCTCAGAATAAACGGCTGTGAATTCTGTCATTTTTGTGAAGAAAAGCAAACTATTTTAAATTAAATGAAATACAAAGTTGGTGATGTATCGCCGTCCATCCTTGTGCAACATGATCATACATACACCAGGCGAATATCAATATTTGAATGAATAAATGAAGTCGCTCTAAAGTTTCACTCTCAGGGCATCAGCTACGTTAACAGGTGCTCCATTCACGCTCATGACCTTTGACCTTTCTCTATGTTGTGAATAAGCGTTAACTTTTCACGTGTTGTTTGAGACGAATATCGTCATGTTTCCATATATGATTGTCTCGCAATATATCGATTATCACAGAGTTGTTGTCTTTACGTCGTCATTTCTACATTAAAACACATGTTTTTGCTATTGATGCACTTGTTTTAGATACAGTTTGTGTTTGTGTCCTGGTGGAGAAGCTTCAGCTGTGACCACAGAGCCGCTACTGCTGCCGCCGCTGCTGCTGCTGTGTGTGTGGCTCAGTCTTTTTTCTTTTCTTTTTTTTTTGCCCTGACAGCAGCGTAAGATGGAAAATGGTGTCAATCAATTCATCAGAGCAGCACGGGTGGCTGCAGCCACAGAGCTGAGGGGGCGTGGTAATGGCAGCGTGCAGGAGGAGCGCGGTGCATGATTATGGCTCCCTGTTCCCACTGTTTCCCCCCTCGCTGCTGCTGCTGCTACTGTTGCTGCAGCAGAGTCTTAATGGAGTGAGTGAATGTGTCGGCCCGTCGCTCCTGGAGCTGCTAAAGTTCCCCGCTGACTGTCCTTATGAGGCCACTGTGGCACTTTGAGGGTCTGAACGCTCCACCGCCGTCACCACCGTGTTCCCCGGCAGCCTGGTGCTCAGATGTGCCCACGGCTGATTAGACTGAAGGAATGTGCCATGTTAATTAAAGATGTGTAAATATGCATCTTCACATTAAGAGAGATTTGCGGAGTCGACGCTGTAATATATTTTAATTAAGAATTAATTAAAAAATAATGGGGGTTTTTATTTTGCCTGGCTGACGAGGTCTGGACGTGATGAGTGGAATATTGAGCACCTCGTCAACTTCTCTCCAAGTCTCTTCAAAACAAAAGCTTGTCCGTCCTCACTAGGACAAAAAAAAGAAAAACAAAAAATTACTGTGGGGGGCGGGGGGGGCCACAGTGGCTTAATTAAATTTTTTCTCCCTCCACCCCCTCACCCACCCTCTCCTCTCTTTTTTCGGCTGGCAGAGCAGCAGAGTGGCTCTGAGACACGGAACACTAGTTGTGCTGGCAATTATGTTAATGGGATGCTATTAGGCCATGATTCCGTATGAGCGATCGGGGAGAAGAGGAGCCCCGGCGGCGGAAAATGATAACGGAGCGTGCGCCTCGTTGATACCGCTCCAGCAGGATCATTTGCATAATGAACCCTCCCCACTAACGAGGGGTGTGGCCTCGACACTGAGCCACTTAGAAAGCTCAGGAGTCGCAGCGTGAGGCGAGTCGACACTAAAGGCTCCATGTGACAGGAAAGATTCATGGACTTCACTCGGCGTCGCAAAAAGCCATTTTGGCACAAATGTAACTGTAGCATGCAAATTCCACCGGGTTCCTCGGGTTTAACAGCTTCTGCCTAACACACACACACGCGCGCGCACACACACAGAGAGACACACACACACACACAGAGAGAGAGAGACAGACAGACAGACACACAGACAGACATGACACTGCTGTTTCTTTGTAACGTCCTCTAATCTTTAAAAAATGAATGAGCAGATATTTCTGGCTCTTGTGTCTAATTTAGTCGTGAACGTTGGAGTCAAAGTGTTTTTCCACGTCGTCATCTCCTGCAGCTTCTTTCTCCCTCAAACCGTCTCCTGAAAATTACCCAACGCCTATTTTTACTAAATCTAATTCTGTTTACAGTGTAACTAAACCTCTAAACTATTGTTTGCAGGTGTAAACCAGTGTTTAATATGTTTCTAGTGACTTGTTATTTGTTAATCCAGGTGCAAATCCTCAGTTTAGTGTAGAAATATCATTGTTTCAAGATATGACGTCACAACCTCGAGTATCTACGGATACGATATAACAACCTCGAGTATCTACAGATACGATATAACAACCTCGAGTATCTACAGATAAGATATAACAACCTCGAGTATCTACAGATACGATATAACAACCTTGAGTATCTACAGATACGACATCACAACCTCGAGTATCTACAGATACGACATCACAACCTCGAGTATCTACAGATACGACATCACAACCTCGAGTATCTACAGATACGATATAACAACCTCGAGTATCTACAGATACGATATCACAACCTCGAGTATCTACAGATACGACATCACAACCTCGAGTATCTACAGATACGACATCACAACCTCGAGTATCTACAGATACGACATAACAACCTCGAGTATCTACAGATACGATATAACAACCTCGAGTATCTACAGATACAACATCACAACCTCGAGTATCTACAGATACGATATAACAACCTCGAGTATCTACAGATACGACATAACAACCTTGAGTATCTACAGATACGACATAACAACCTTGAGTATCTACAGATAAGATATAACAACCTCGAGTATCTACAGATACGATATAACAACCTCGAGTATCTACAGATACGATATAACAACCTCGAGTATCTACAGATACGACATCACAACCTCGAGTATCTACAGATATGACATCACAACCTCGAGTATCTACAGATACAATATAACAACCTTGAGTATCTACAGATACGACATAACAACCTCGAGTATCTACAGATACGACATCACAACCTCGAGTATCTACAGATACGATATAACAACCTCGAGTATCTACAGATACGACATAACAACCTTGAGTATCTACAGATACGACATAACAACCTTGAGTATCTACAGATAAGATATAACAACCTCGAGTATCTACAGATACGATATAACAACCTCGAGTATCTACAGATACGATATAACAACCTCGAGTATCTACAGATACGACATCACAACCTCGAGTATCTACAGATATGACATCACAACCTCGAGTATCTACAGATACAATATAACAACCTTGAGTATCTACAGATACGACATAACAACCTCGAGTATCTACAGATACGACATCACAACCTCGAGTATCTACAGATACAATATAACAACCTCGAGTATCTACAGATACAATATAACAACCTTGAGTATCTACAGATATGACATCACAACCTCGAGTATCTACAGATACGATATAACAACCTTGAGTATCTACAGATACAATATAACAACCTCGAGTATCTACAGATACAATATAACAACCTCAAGTATCTACAGATACGATATAACAACCTCGAGTACCTACAGATACGATATAACAACCTCGAGTATCTACAGATACGATATAAACCCTCGAGTATCTACATATACGATATAACAACCTCGAGTATCTACAGATACGATATAACAACCTCGAGTATCTACAGATACAATATAACAACCTCGAGTATCTACAGATAAGAAATCACAACCTCGAGTATCTACAGATACAATATAACAACCTCGAGTACCTACAGATACGATATAACAACCTCGAGTATCTACAGATACGATATAAACCCTCGAGTATCTACAGATACGATATAACAACCTCGAGTATCCACAGATACAATATAACAACCTTGAGTATCTACAGATAAGATATAACAACCTTGAGTATCTACAGATACGATATAACAACCTCGAGTATCTACAGATAAGATATCACAACCTCGAGTATCTACAGATACAATATAACAACCTCGAGTATCTACAGATACAATATAACAACCTTGAGTATCTACAGATAAGATATAACAACCTTGAGTATCTACAGATACGATATAACAACCTCGAGTATCTACAGATACGACATCACAACCTCGAGTATCTACAGATACGATATAACAACCTTGAGTATCTACAGATACGATATAACAACCTCGAGTATCTACAGATACGATATAACAACCTCGAGTATCTACAGATACGATATAACAACCTCAAGTATCTACAGATACGACATCACAACCTCGAGTATCTACAGATACGACATCACAACCTCGAGTATCTACAGATACGATATAACAACCTCGAGTATCTACAGATACGACATAACAACCTCGAGTATCTACAGATACGACATCACAACCTCGAGTATCTACAGATACAATATAACAACCTCGAGTATCTACAGATACAATATAACAACCTTGAGTATCTACAGATACGACATCACAACCTCGAGTATCTACAGGTACGATATAACAACCTCGAGTATCTACAGATACAATATAACAACCTCGAGTATCTACAGATAAGATATCACAACCTCGAGTATCTACAGATACAATATAACAACCTCGAGTATCTACAGATACAATATAACAACCTCGAGTATCTACAGATACGATATAACATCCTTGAGTATCTACAGATACGATATAACAACCTCGAGTGTCTACAGATACGACATCACAACCTCGAGTATCTACAGATACGATATAACAACCTCGAGTATCTACGGATACGATATAACAAGCTCGAGTATCTACAGATACGATATAACAACCTTGAGTATCTACAGATACGATATAACAACCTCGAGTATCTACAGATACAATATAACAACCTTGAGTATCTACAGATACAATATAACAACCTCAAGTATCTACAGATACAATATAACAACCTCAAGTATCTACAGATACGATATAACAACCTCGAGTATCTACAGATACGATATAAACCCTCGAGTATCTACAGATACGATATAACAACCTCGAGTATCTACAGATACGATATAACAACCTCGAGTATCTACAGATAAGATATAACAACCTTGAGTATCTACAGATACGATATAACAACCTCGAGTATCTACAGATACGATATAACAACCTCGAGTATCTACAGATACGATATAACAACCTCGAGTATCTACAGATACGATATAACAACCTCGAGTACTCACAGATACAATATAACAACCTCGAGTACCTACAGATACAACCTCACAACCTTGAGTACCTACAGATACAATATAACAACCTCGAGTATCTACAGATACAACCTCACAACCTTGAGTACCTACAGATACAATATAACAACCTCGAGTATCTACAGATACAATATAACAACCTCGAGTATCTACAGATACGATATAACAACCTCGAGTATCTACAGATACAATATAACAACCTCAAGTATCTACAGATACAATATAACAACCTTGAGTATCTACAGATACAATATAACAACCTCGAGTATCTACAGATACGATATAACAACCTCGAGTATCTACAGATACGATATAACAACCTCGAGTATCTACAGATACAATATAACAACCTCGAGTATCTACAGATACGATATAATATAACAACCTCGAGTATCTACAGATACGATATAACAACCTCGAGTATCTACAGATACGATATAACAACCTCGAGTATCTACAGATAAGATATAACAACCTTGAGTATCTACAGATACGATATAACAACCTTGAGTATCTACAGATAAGATATAACAACCTCGAGTATCTACAGATACGATATAACAACCTCGAGTATCTACAGATACGATATAACAACCTCGAGTATCTACAGATACGATATAACAACCTCGAGTACTCACAGATACAATATAACAACCTCGAGTACCTACAGATACAACCTCACAACCTTGAGTACCTACAGATACAATATAACAACCTCGAGTATCTACAGATACAACCTCACAACCTTGAGTACCTACAGATACAATATAACAACCTCGAGTATCTACAGATACGATATAACAACCTCGAGTATCTACAGATACGATATAATATAACAACCTCGAGTATCTACAGATACGATATAACAACCTCGAGTATCTACAGATACGATATAACAACCTCGAGTATCTACAGATACGATATAACAACCTCGAGTATCTACAGATACAATATAACAACCTCGAGTATCTACAGATACGATATAACAACCTCGAGTATCTACAGATACGATATAACAACCTCGAGTATCTACAGATACGATATAATATAACAACCTCGAGTATCTACAGATAAGATATAACAACCTTGAGTATCTACAGATACAATATAACAACCTCGAGTGTCTACAGATACGATATAACAACCTCGAGTGTCTACAGATACGATATAACAACCTTGAGTATCTACAGATACAATATAACAACCTCGAGTGTCTACAGATACGATATAACAACCTGGAGTATCTGTGAGGAAACATTGTTCTAAAAACGTCTGTTGACTTTTTATTTTACCTTTGATGTTTTCAGAGTTGATTCCACGTGTTCACACACTGACACTGATTCACTGAGTCTAAAGAAGATAAACTACCTGGAGGCTTTAAATCTCTATGGATTATCTTCTGCTGCTGAAAGAGGAAACTCTTCACTATTATTTACCTTTTCTTCTAAATAATGTCAAATGTCTTATTTTATCCACAAGTTTTAATACATTTCTTTGTCATATCGATGAAACACTTCTTAAACACTTTCACTTCCAACACTGTTAGCAGGTTTGAAACTGGAAAATAAGTATCATATATTAGTATATTTATCATCTTTGTTCTTTGCTATGCAGATGATACTCTCCTTGGTGTTAAGAATTTCAAAAATAATCCTTTGGGTTGGGACTGAAACTAACGATTATTTATATAAATAGATTCATCTTTCAATTATATTCTCCATTAATTAATTAGTTGGTTGCTCCAGATTTTTGATTTTTATTGATCAGCGTCGAAATGATGATGTTTTCTGTCGATTTCCTTGTTTTTGGAAACAAAGAAAGTAAACAGTTCATAAACGATCTCACATTCTCAGTATATGCTGATGACACTATTTTATATATATATACAGTATATATATATATATATATATATATATATGTGTGCGTGTGCGTGAACTGATTTCAGATTCAGCTGATAAATCACTGATTAATGAAACAAAAAACATGTAAAAGGTTTTGTAGTAAAAAAAAAATAGTTTAATAATCGATTACTTGTTGCAGGCTGAGAGGTTTTGAACCTAATCTTAAGAATATATTATTAATTTGGACGCCCAGTGCAGAACCTTTATTCATGCATCGCCTCTCTCTCTCTTCTTGATGTCTTGATGTATTATTTGTGCGTGTTTGTATGTGTGTGTGTGTGTGTGTGTGTGTGTGTGTGTTCTTGACACAGCCTCAGGATTTGATCAGAATGATCCTGAGACTCAGGGGACGACATTAAAAACCCAGAGATGTCCCTCAGGCTGCTCCCCTCTCTCTCTCTCTCTCTCTCTCTCTGCTCCCCTCTCTCTCGCTCTCTCTCTCTCGCTCTCTCTCTCTCTCTCTGCTCCTCTCTCTCTCTCTCTCTGCTCCTCTCTCTCTCTCTGCTCCTTTCACTCTCTCTTTCTGCTCTGCTCCTTCTCAACCTTTCATTCTCCATTAATGAGAACTCCTCCTAATTATTTCACTGGCTGCAGCGTTGGGACACAGTTAGATCCCTGGCGCTCGGACGTGACTGCTCTGCTGATGCTGGTCTAGATGGAGGAGGAGGAGGAGGAGGAGGAGGAGGAGGAGAGATCAATAATTTAGGCCCTGGTCTTAATGGTGGGATGTTTTTAAAGGCCCGGGCCGAGCGGCGCCCGGGCTGCCGGGCTGCAGGAGGAGCGCGGAGGCAGAACGAGCTGTGCTGATGTAAACAGCTGACACGTTTAATGTTTACTGGAATCCTTATCGCTCCTCTTGCTCCTCCGGCTCCGTCTAAGTGCTTGTTTACGTAGCGTTGTTGTGCAGCAGCTCCCGCACTCTCTTATTGCATGTCTGCACAGTCACTCGCTATGTCAAGCATTTGCATTTGAAGTACTTGGAGTGGTAATTGATTTAAGAGCATGAATATTGATAGTATCTTATCAGCTCGGTGCTGTTCCCCTCAGTACACTCTCACTCTGTGGAGGACACAAGTCCTCGGAGCATTTTTCTGGTCATCGTGCTTTAGTGAACGCACACATAATCTTTAAGTGAGCGCGGCCGCGGCTCCCTGAAGCCTCTGGGGAGGCATCCATGCATCTTTTAAAGCTGGAGCAGAGTACTCTGCAGTTTCTCCCTCAATTATTAAAGCTTTTTTTTCTATTGTTTTAAGTTAGCCTTGAAGGAGAAAAGAGCTGAGAACAGAGGACAGAAGCTGCGCAGCCTTCGCTTCCCTCCACAAAAGATGGTGACAATTTTCTCTGGCTATTCATTAAAAGTGTCTTTTTCTTCTTTTACTCTTTTCTTTTCTCTTCTTAAAAGTGGAAACTTGGAGGAGGTTTTGAAACATTCATATGGGTTTCATATCCAAGACGTTCCAGCTTCAAACAGAATGATTTCACTGCGGCTTGTGTTACAGTTTTCCACCACTGCACTCGCTGTCAGAGAGCGAGAGAGAGCGAGGGCTGCATCCAATTATAACAAGAGACACATTTGCTCACAGTGTTTGCTGTGACTGATGTGTGCGCGCTGTGGTCGCAGCGCTAATGAAGTCCAAATGTCTCGGATTCAAACGATACTTATTGACCGAGTCTGACAAACAATAACGTCAGAGGAGGACGAGAGACGAGGTTTATCACATGTTCACGAAACAAAAACTCAAACTCTGGATCAACCTCACGTGTCCTGAGTTAGGGTTCTACAATCACGTCGTACAATCACGTCGTACACAGTAATGTTCAGTTTTTAATGGTCGACGAGTTGTTAACGTCGTTATCGACTGGTTTTACTGACAATGATTAAAACTGTAGCCATGATTTTATTCTGATGATGATTTTTTTCTGAAAAAAATAAAATGCTGCTAAATTTAAGGAAAAAAAGGTCAAAATTGTCACTTTCAACATTGAGAATGTTTATTTAAAACCACCCAAATAAACACGCTGACACAGGAGTCTTCAGCTGGGACAATATTTAGCTGTGATCGATTTAACGTGAATCACTTCCTACGTAACTCAGGTCGTACAGTTAAAAGTACAAATGTCAGCACCCAACTTTTAAAAAAACAAGCCAAGTTTAACTCGACAATATCTTAAGACTATGTTTCACGTCTTTATGTCACTGTTAGAACAGGAAAGTGAAGTTTGTAAACCACTCACTCTCCCACACCAAAGTCCATAGAGAAAACCAGGGATTTTAACATCACACACACAGGAGTTGTTGATCCACTGCTGACACAAAGTGACCACACGAGGCAGCAGAGGACCAGCAGCTCCTGTGTCCCCGCCAGCTAAAATCACTGATTTTCTCTCTGGACTTTGGTGTGGGAGAGTGAGTGGAGTTTACACAGCGACAAAACAAAAACAAACAAAATACACTTGTAAACAAACTCATTTTTAGATCGAACAGCAACTTCTGAACTTAGGAAACGGTCTCAGTTAGACGTTGTTTTACTTTTTCAAATATAAATTGTTGAACCACGTGAACTCCATCCATTATCTCAGTAAACTGCAGCTGCCTTTAACTGAGATTAAATATTGATATGAGTGTAAACGCTGGTGCCACATGAGTCTGCTGCTGTTTGTCTCACAAACCTTCTCGGTCTCTGTCTCCGCCGTGTCCATGTGTCATAGTGTCCACGTGTCCACGTGTCCACGTGTCCCTGCAGCCGTCGACTCGTTTCTGAACACAAACATAAATATTCTGTGCTCGGGCAGAGACGCAGGATTAGCGCAGCCTAATTGATAATTGACAAGATTTATTCACCACACACAATCAATCTTCACAACACTTTCAAGTGGTTTACGGCGTAAAAGCCACTCTGACGTGCTCCACATGATTATGAAGAATCATTTCACTGCTCGGCTGTTTAACTGGTCAATTATGTAATCCTATTATTATTTATACTTATTTAGGGCTGCAGCAAACGTTTATTTTCCTAATCTATTCATCTGTCCATTACTTTCTTTGATTATTCAAGTCATTGTTTGGTCCAGAAAATGGAAAAGAGGCTGTTCTCATGTTCACATTTGTCCACAAACACAAAATCATTCAGTTTGAATGATTTCTTTCTTATATGAAGCAAAGGAACTGAAAATATTCACACTCACGTCACACATTATTAATAAAAACACTCAAATGCATTCATCAATTATGAAATGAGTTGACAATTCATTTAGTCATAAATGAATGGATTAATTCTTTACTTTTCTAAAATGAAAGTCAACACTCGCCTTGGTTTTGTTCGTCCATGTCTTACATGCGTCTGTCTGCACTGTAGCGCCCCCTGTGCCTAAAAGCTACTTCACAAAAGACGATATCTGCTTTATCTCACTGTTAGACCGTAAACTGAAGTTTGTAAACCACTCACTCTCCCACACCAAAGTCCATAGAGAAAATCAGTGATTTTAGCAGGCGGGGACACAGGAGCTGCTGGTCCTCTGCTGCCTCGTGTGGTCACTTTGTGTCACTGAGGTCAATTCAAATGTAGGATTTTAAATGGAAAAGTCGTAAAATAAGACATTAGAACTTAGTGATGGAGGCAGCAGTGGATCAACAGCTCCTGTGTGTGTGATGTTAAAATCAGTGATTTTCTGTGTGGCAGCATCAGCAGCTTATGAAGCGGCACAAACTTCAGTCTCCCGTCAGAAAACATGTTCTTTACATGCTGAACAACTAAACTGACAAAGATTTTTATGAGCTGAGTCTTTTGTTTAGTATCTTAAAACCCTGGTGTCCCTGCTGGCGGCCATTTTACTGAGCCGGCATGTCTCATGTGCCTCACACAAGCACACTGTGCTGTCAGTTTAACATTGTGTCAATGAAACACAACCTTTTCCTTCTCCGGCAGTGTTTAAAAGACTGCCAGTAATTAGTGAGTGAATGGTGAGTGCATTATTCAGAATTATTGTGCATTTGTGAGACAGAAACCTGCGTTTTATTGGTCAATATGTGAGAATATATAGTGCAGTGCAGAGAATCAGGGGACGACATCATCCTCGACTGCATCCACAGATTAGCTGCAGGCGCGTTTGAGCTCAGACCACCTGCGTCTTTCATCCTACACTGCAATAGTTGCCACATACTGAGCTATAACGCTGCTGTGAGGGGAGGCATTGTCTCTGTTTTCTCTCTGAATAATACATCTGCTGCCAGCACACTTTCCTTTCTTCCCTCCCTCCCTCTCTCCCTCTCTCCCTCTCTCTCTCTCTCTGTGTGTGTGTGTGTGTGTTTGTCTTAAATATCTCCAGGTCAGTCCAGCGTCTGTGTGAAATGGAAACATTATAGAGTGTGAGAGACACGCGTGTGTCTGAGACGCTGTGCTCATGGGAGAATTAAGGGAAGAAGCTCTCAGTCTCCACACACACACACACACACACACACACACACATATATAAGAAATGAATGAGGTAATGTTCAGGGAGGTAATGGGTTTATGCAACACACTGGAACAGAGAAGCTCATTAGGAGAGAGAAGCTTTAACCTCAGCGCTGCGTCGCCTTTGTCACTGTGTGTGTGCGTGTGTGCGTGTGTGTGTGATTCATGTTCTAAAGTCAAAGACAGACGTGATTTAAAACTCAGATCTTTTTTTCTTCACTGTTGTTATCAGAGCTGAAACAATGAATCGATGGTTAATCAATTACTAAATGAATCGTCCACTATTTTGATAATTGATTAATTGGTTTGAAGTTTGAAAACAAGATTTCCGATTGTTTAAGCTTCTTAAATGTGAGTATTTATATTGTGTGTTAGAGCCATACCTAATTGAAGGCCACAGTAGGTGGCGCTCTGCACTGGGCAGGAAGGTGTTAAATAAGAGCAAGAGGTAATTACTCGGCAGGTGTGCTGCTGACTGGGGAAGCACAAAGTTTTTTGACCGTCATCGTCGCTTCCGCTGTCCGTTTGTTAGACAAATAAATGTTGGTGATTGCATACGACGATCTTGTGTGTAATTCATTCATTGGACCCGGAAGACAACGCGTCAACTACTACAAGTACCAGTACAGCAGCCCCCTCAAGTGGCTTAGGTTCGTTTTGTTGTTTTTTATTTTAAGAACAAGTCACTACAATAAGTCAAAAAACTGCGCTTCGGTTAGAGTCGTAGTTAGTCGCGGAAAGGATACCGCACGGAGGCAGAGCCAACGCTGGAGTCAACGCCGGGTTTCCGAACCAGCCGAGCCGCATGGAAGACGTCAACAGCGGCCGTGTTTCCCGGAGTGACGCCGATCATCAGCTGATTCATCTGACGAGGTAGTGCTGCCGCCGGACCATCTTACGGCGCCCACCGCAGGCATCAAGGTATGAGGAGTAGCGCTACCGGTTTCATGGCCATAATAAAATTAATAAATCAAAGTGTGCACACTATTTTGCGAGCATAATCCCAATGCATTGGTTGCTAAAAACAATGAGGATCGCGTCTTAAGACTGAACTTTTCTCATCGCTTGGATTTTCATTGTGGAACATTACAACAAAAGGAGGACATTATGAACGATCAATCTGATGAGCCGGTCGCAGAATCGGCTGCTATCGCTCCTTCTATTGAAGTGGGAATTTCAAATGAAGCACAGTTGGGTATAGGTAAAAGAGTTGTTAAACTAACACATAAGGCTTTTGTTGAAAAGTTGGAAAAGTTTCAAAATGTAAGAAAAGATCGATTAAGCAAGGTAAAAAATATGAGAAAGGTAACTGAAGAGTATATGCATAAAAACAGTGTTGCAGAGGTAAAAGGTGCACTGGAAAAAATTATTGGTTTGTGTGAAGAAGCAAAAAATGCTCATCATTCTTTGGTGCCTTTAATGCCCGCTGAAGAAAGTGGGAAACAAAATACATGGTTTACTGCAAAAATGTTGATTGAAAATGGTTTCATTGATGATGTTAAACAATGGTTGAGAAACATTGAAAATGTTGTTAATGTGGTTGATGATGTTCATCCTGATGACAGTATATCAAATGTTGCCAGTAAACGTTCTCAGCGAATAAGCACATGCAGTGTTAAAAGCAGCAAAAGTGGTCAAACAACAGCATCTGCCCGCATTAAAGCAGAGGCAGAAAAGGCCGCACTTCTTGCTCGAGCTGCAGTGTTAAAGGAAAAACATGCTCTGGAGAAGCAAGAAGCAGAGCTGAGAAGGAAAAGAGAGCAACTGGAGCTTGATGCTGACATTGCAGCATCCACAGCAAAATTAGCAGTTTTACGAACTGCTTCAGAATGTTCAAGCAAATCCCACGCATCATCAAATGGAATGAATTCATATCTACAAAGGGAAATGGAACAAAAAACAACTTCCAAATGGCTCAACCCCGCAGCAAATTCATATGAACCCTGGACATGGAATGCAATGCCACAAACCAATTTCCCAGTATGTCATAAGGATTCAAGAGCATGGAACACACACACTGTGGAAAAAGGGCAGCAGTGCATCTTTGGATCAGGACAGGAGACACACAGGAAAACAACAGAAACATATGGAAGAACACAATATGAAGACGCACAGCATCAAACTCTTTATTTACCCATAAATAAGGAGCAGCCTGCATCAGTTGAGCAACCGCATCCACATTCTCTACAAATGCATGGAGATCTATGCACCATAATGCATAAGCAGAATGAAATAACAGCAGCTCTTGTTCAACAACAATGCTTTCTGTCCTTACCATCTCGAGACATTCCAGTATTCGACGGTGATCCTCTCCAGTACAGAAACTTCATCAGAGCTTTTGAGCATGGAGTGGAATCAAAAGCTAAAGAAACTGATTGTCTTTATTTTTTGGAGCAGTTTACAATAGGTCAACCCAGAGAATTGGTGAGGAGCTGTCAGCACATGATTCCTGGCAGAGGCTATCAACTGGCTAAAGAGCTTCTACATGAACATTTTGGAAATGAATACAGGATTGCTGCAGCTTATATAAGGAAGGCTCTGGCTTGGCCTACAGTGAAATCAGAGGATGTGAAATCGCTACAAGCCTTTTCTCTGTTTTTGCGTGGTTGTTGCAACGTGATGGAGGAGCTTCACTATATGCAAGAACTAGACGTGCCAACCAACATGAGAGCAATCATGACAAAATTGCCATTTAAATTCAGAGAAAAATGGAGGACAAAAGCACATGACATCTTGGAGAGGTACAATCGCAGAGCTTGCTTTAAAGATCTTGTTTCATTCATCGAACGTCAAGTTAAGATCATCTCGGATCCACTCTTTGGGGACATTCAGGACACGACAAGTGGTTTACCTGCATTCAAGAGTGTTAACAAGTTCAGGTCTCAGTCCAAGTTCAGCAGAGTCAGAGGTGATAGCTTTGCCACTACAGTTACTGTTGACACAACCAAAGGTTCATGTTCAATCCCACAGAGGCAGGACTCAATGGAAAGGTCTAAAAATGCATGTGTCTGTTGCGCCCAGTCTCACACATTGGAGGAGTGTCCAAAGCTGAAAAGGAAGAAGCATCGGGACAAAATTATCTTTCTGAAGGAAAAAAGGATGTGTTTTGGCTGCCTATGTAGTGGACACATGAGCAAGGATTGCGACAGGCGTTTAACTTGCAAAGAGTGTGGTCAGAATCATCCTACGGTGCTTCATATTTTTGAAAGGCTGAGAACCAGAACAGAAAGTGAACACTCTAAAGAAACAGGACATGTTAAACCACCCTCTTCAGAAACTTGTGGTCATACAGGGGCCGGAAAGGAGGGTTGCATGTTGTCCATTCTGCCAATCCAGGTTAAATCCATTAGGGGAGACCAAATAATACAAACCTATGCGTTCCTGGATCCCGGCAGTACAGCCACATTCTGTTCAGAGCATCTTATGCGAAGGTTGAACATCGACGGTAGAAGAACCAGTTTTCTTTTACGCACCATGGGACAAGAAAAGGTTGTTTCCACTTACGTTTTGAATGGTTTGGAGGTGGCTGGTCTTGACAGTAACGACTTTTACAGTCTACCAGAAGTTCTCACTCAAAGAAAAATGCCTGCGACCCCCAACAACATTATCTCACAGGAAGAGCTGTCACAATGGTCTTACCTCTCTGAAGTTCAGATCCCCTGCATACACGCCAATGTTGACATGTTGATTGGTACCAACGTCCCAAAGGTATTGGAACCCTGGGAAGTTGTCAACAGCCAAGGGAATGGCCCTTATGCAGTAAGAACTGTACTTGGTTGGGTAGTAAATGGTCCCCTTCGAGACGGAGAGAACAGTAAACTTAAAACATTTTCAGTGGCAGCTGTCAATAGGATTTCTGTGTGTAAGCTGGAGGTGATGTTGAACAACCAGTACAATCATGACTTCAATGAAAGAAGTACATAGGAAAAGGCGATGTCAAGGGAAGACATCAGATTCTTAAGGATTATGGATGAGTCAGCACAGCTTCAGGATGGTCATTACAGTATGAACTTGCCCTTCAGGAAAGAGCAGCTCACTCTTCCCAATAATCTTAGCATGGTCAAGCAAAGGCTGCTAGGATTGAAGTGTAAGTTCAGAAAAGATGAACTGTTTCATAAGGAATACACCAGTTTCTTCACTGATGTTATAAGGAAAGGCTACGCAGAGAAAGTGCCTCAACATCAACTGGATGGAGAAAATGGAAAAGTTTGGTATATTCCCCATCATGGTGTGCGTCATCCCAGAAAAGGTACCTTACGTGTTGTGTTTGACTGTTCAGCTGAGTTTAAAGGTGCCTCACTCAACAGCCAGCTTTTTCAAGGCCCAAACCTGACCAGTTCACTGCTAGGAGTCCTTGCCAGATTCAGACAGGAGCCAGTAGCGTTCATGGGAGACATTCAGTCTATGTTCTACCAGGTTAAAGTGGCTGAAGAGGACAAGGACTTTCTTCGCTTCCTATGGTGGCCTGATGGTAAAGTGAGCCAAGAGATTGTGGAATATCGGATGACAGTTCATTTGTTTGGCGCAGTCTCATCCCCAAGTTGTGCCAGTTATGCACTCAGGAGGACAGCAGAAGACAATAATGCTCACTTCCCATCAGAGGTGGTAAAAACAGTCAGGCAAAATTTTTATGTTGACGACTGTTTGAAGAGCTTGCCCTCAGAGGAGGAGGCCGTTGTGATGGTTAAAGCTCTTAGGGACCTCTGCCTAAAGGGAGGCTTTACTTTGACAAAGTGGATCAGTAACAGCCGGACAGTGCTGCAAACCATTGAAGAGGAGCATAGAGCTAAAGACTGGAAAGAACTGGATCTGGATAGAGATGAGCTTCCAGTCGAGAGAGCCCTTGGACTACAGTGGTGTGTGGAGTCGGACACGTTCAAATTCAAAATGATGGTGAAAGAGCAAGCACAGAGCAGAAGAGGATTGTTGTCTATAATCTATTCAGTTTATGATCCCTTGGGGTTTCTTGCACCAGTGACACTGCCAGCAAAGGTTATGCTGCAAGAGCTCTGTCGCAGACGTTGTGGGTGGGATGACAACATACCTGCAGACATTAGCCATCAGTGGACAGGATGGCTGGAGGATCTGAAAAGGTTGACTTCATTCAAAGTGAAGAGATGCATTAAGCCAAAACACTTTGGACAGCCCATTAAAGCAGAGCTGCACAACTTTTCTGATGCCAGTGAAGATGGATTTGGCACTGTCACCTACCTCAGAATTGAAAACAGCGAGGGCCAGGTCCATGTCTCCTTCTTGCTGGGAAAGGCAAGAGTCACCCCATTGAAACAGATAACCATTCCTCGTCTGGAGCTTACAGCTGCTGTCCTCGCCGTTCGAGTAGATCAGATGTTGAGAGCAGAATTGGAGCTGCCACTGGATCAGTCAACTTTCTGGACAGATAGTACTTCAGTGCTCAAGTATATAAAAAATGAGGACAGACGTTTCCACACATTTGTGGCGAATCGGGTGTCAACCATCAGAGATGCAACTCATGTGTCTCAGTGGAGGTACGTCAACACCAAAGACAACCCTGCTGACTACGCCTCTAGAGGTATGAAGGTTGGAGATCTGTTGAATGGTGGTAGCTGGATTGAAGGCCCAAGGTTTCTTTTTGACCCAGAAAAGGATTGGCCTTCAGACATCACAGAGGCCACAATTGCAGCCGATGATGTAGAGGTCAAAAGGGATGTCACAGTAAACACAATCATTACTCAGGATTTCCCTAATGCTACAGACCAGCTCCTATTATACTTCTCTGATTGGAGGAAACTTAAGGTGGCAGTTGCATGGTTTCTCAAATGGAAGAGGATTCTTCTGCAGTTAAAGCAAAGGAGAAAGGAATTGTATGCTCTTGAGATCAACAGAAGGGATGCAGCTGGATCACATGTGTCACTGGAGATGGAGAGGGCCAAGAAAGCAATGAGTCGAACTTTGTCAGCTGAGAATCTTTTGGATGCTGAAGTTTCCATCATTCGTTACAGTCAGCAGAAAAGGTTCAAAGAGGAGATTGCTGCCCTATCAGCTGGAAAATGTGTGTCACGAGACAGTTCTATTTACAAACTAGACCCATGTCTGGATGATGGACTTGTGAGAGTTGGAGGCCGATTGAGTAAGGCAGCTTTACCAGAAGAGGTAAAGCATCCACTCATCTTGTCAAAAGATCAACACATCTCCACACTCATATTAAGACACATGCACCAACAAGTTGGCCACGGTGGAAGAAATCATACGCTGTCAAAGTTGCGAAAAAGGTTCTGGATAACAAGCGCCACTTCAGCTGTGAGAAAAATCATATCACAATGCAGCTTCTGCAGACGATACAAAGGGAAGTTGGGTGAGCAAAAAATGGCGGACCTACCAAAGGAAAGGCTCCTTCCCGATCTCCCTCCCTTCACAAATGTGGGAGTAGATTACTTTGGGCCTTTAGAGGTGAAGAGAGGTCGAGGTGTGTGTAAACGTTATGGTGTCATCTTTACCTGTTTTGCAAGCAGAGCTGTTCATTTGGAAGTAGCTTCATCATTGGATACTGATGCATGTATTAATGCGTTACGAAGGTTCATCAGCCGAAGAGGACAGGTATCTTCTATGCGCTCAGATAATGGTACAAACTTTGTGGGAGCTGAAAAAGAACTGAGAGGAGCACTTGCATCTCTAAATCACAAGCAGATACAGAGAGTGCTATTGCAAGATGGCATCCAGTGGAGATTTAACCCCCCTGCAGCATCACACCATGGTGGTGTCTGGGAACGGGTCATTCGTATGGTAAGGAAAGTTCTCACCTCTGTGTTAAATCAGCAAACTCTGGATGATGATGGGCTCCACACCGTCTTGTGTGAGGTTGAGGCTATATTGAATGGTCGCCCCCTCACTAAGCTCTCTGATGATCCCACTGATCTTGAACCACTCACTCCTAATCACATTCTCCTGATGAAAGGGAAACCAGTCTTATCACCTGGATTATTTAGTAAGGATGATGTGTATGTGAAGAGGAGATGGCGGCAAGTCCAATACATCGCGGATCTGTTCTGGAAAAGATGGGTACAGGAGTACCTTCCTCTGCTTCAAGAACGCCAAAAATGGAATCAAAAAAGGAGAAATTTTGTTCCTGGAGATATTGTTGTTGTGATGGATTCTGCTGCTCCACGTGGATCTTGGCTTCTTGGCAGAGTTGTGGAAACCTTTCCCGACAAGAAGGGTCTGGTACGCTCTGTGCGTCTCCAGACGAAGACAAACATCTTGGAAAGACCCGTCACTAAGCTATGCCTATTGCAGGAAGCTGCAAGTTGTTAATGTTGACATTTATGTTGACCTCTCAGTGAAACCAGGTTATGTGTACAAATATTGGGCATTGCTTGGTACAATTTGTGTGTATTACTGGTGTTATGGCTCTGTAATTTAATGTGAAGGTAATTGTAATGTCTGTTGTCATTTACGATTAGGGGCCGGTGTGTTAGAGCCATACCTAATTGAAGGCCACAGTAGGTGGCGCTCTGCACTGGGCAGGAAGGTGTTAAATAAGAGCAAGAGGTAATTACTCGGCAGGTGTGCTGCTGACTGGGGAAGCACAAAGTTTTTTGACCGTCATCGTCGCTTCCGCTGTCCGTTTGTTAGACAAATAAATGTTGGTGATTGCATACGACGATCTTGTGTGTAATTCATTCATTGGACCCGGAAGACAACGCGTCAACTACTACAAGTACCAGTACAGCAGCCCCCTCAAGTGGCTTAGGTTCGTTTTGTTGTTTTTTATTTTAAGAACAAGTCACTACATTGTGAGAACATCAACATTTCCAGGTTTGACGAACACGATCAACATTTTTTAAGGTTTTTGTGATATTTTATGGACCAAACGATTAATCGAGAAAATAATCGACAGATGAATCGATTATGAAAATAACCGTTAGTTGTTCTGAATAAAAGTTGCGTGCAGATTATATGAGATGATGCAGAAACTGTGACACAGATTCACTTCAGTGTGAACATATATGATAAAAATGATAGAAGTCTTTATCTCACGGGAGAAACATGGAAACACACTGAATGTTTTTATCCATGCTGTCATTAATGATGATGATGAAAATGAAATATTATTACTAATGTTCTTGAAATATCGTTGTGTTGACTATGACTCATACTTTATTATTCATATTATTAATATCAGTATCATACATGAAAAGGTGCTGTTAAGTGTCAGTTTAATAGTTTGTTTTAAAAGTGACACTATTATTATTACTTCATTTATAATAATATCATTTTATAACTGGAGTTAATATGTTTTCATCTTTACGAAATCCAACATAATTATCATAAATAATTGATATTTATGAGTGAGTATCATTTTGACCAGTGATCAGAACAATCAGTGGATTTGATATCAGACAGATTAAAATGTCAAATCTGAAACCATCCAAAAATGCTTCATTTTAGCTGTTATATATTTGTTACACGGTTTAAAGAATACAGCGATGAGTAAACCCTGAAATAAATAGAATAACAGAACAGATTATAATCAGCAATTAGAGAATCCAGTGTTTTTCATTTGAAGCATTATTATTATTTATTAATGTATTATTTATTATTATCATTATTATTATTATTGTTATAATAATTTTATTGGTGACAATAAATGAACATAATCATGTCACCTCTGCTGCTCTGTGAGTGCGTGTTCGTGTGTGTGTGTGTGTGTGTGTGTGTTTTGCCGTCATAATAAAGTGTGTCTCCACTTAAAGCTGCTATATGCAACTCTCCCTCACACAGAAAGCACAGGTTCCTGGTCGTACGAGGCCAAAGTCATGTTTTAAAGATCATTTTTCATTAGTTTGCTCCATAACAGGAAGTAACAGGAAAACCTTTTAAAAAGGCTAACAACATATTTATTCCCATGATGTGATAATGGAGATGATTGAGTTTCATGCTGTGCTGCTGCCTCTAACTTCAACAACACATGATTTACACGCACTCTCTATCTTTGTGTCATATTTGATCTTTGCTATGCAGATGATAATCACTCTGGAATGAGAAAGTCTTTGAAAACAGAGCTTGTATATACAGAACACAACAAATATTGCAGTTTCAGTTCATCCACCTTTAGCTTTTTATCATCGTTATTATTATTGCTGTTGTTCGTTTCTATGCAGATGATATTTTCCTCTTCACAATCATCACAAACTGGAAAATATTCACTTCATTTAAAACAAAATTCAAACCATATTCATTGACTAATAATTGCAGTTTTAATCTATACGTGTTAATCTGGTAGACGGAGCCTCAACAGTCTCCTGCAGACTCATTAAGGAGATAATCCGGAGCTCTCTGGATTATTGACTGTTTGTGTTGCACCGTTTTCTCATTTACTGTCAGAAAAGAGGAAGCAGCCCGCGGGGAAGTATCACTGTGGCGATAAAGTCGGCCAATTATCCCCTTGTTGACAGTTTCCAAAGCATTTTATAGTTGATTCAAAGATATAAAACTTTATTGGATAAAAAGATAAGGGACAGAGGAGTGTATGGTTTTTACAGTCTACGTTATAGGTCCTTCATGACATTTAAAACTTTATTGAACAGGACGTGGAAATGTGGGGGCAGTATATAAAAGCAGGGATTTATTAGACTTCCTGCCCTTTTGTGTGAAATATTGTATATGAGAGCGAGAGCGAGAGACCAAGCCGCGGGGCGGGAACGCAGCGGCGGCGACGACGAGCAGTAAAAGAGCAGGTAACAGCTGCTGGAATAAAAAGGAACATGATCTATCAATATTTAGCGCAGCAGATGTGATGTAGCATTTTATAATGGTGATAATCCCCGGCTGACCTCGCCGGTGCACAACAGCTGAGTGATTAGTAAAAGCACAACTGGCTCTGTGCTGGTTTTTATTTCAGGTAAACGGAGAGACGAGACTTTTATTTTTGAAAGGGTCATCGTGTGGAACGACGAGGCGCGTGTGATGGAGCTGTGCTTCAGGGGGGAAAAGGCTATAAAAGAGTTTCTCTCTCCTCCTGAGGCAGGTGTGCATCCTCAGCCACAAGAACAGAATTTAAAAGGAGGAGGAGGAGGAGGAGGAGGAGGAGGAGGAGGAGGACTCTCTCTGCAGGGAAACCAAAGTAGGGAGTCAATAAGGCCTGAATTTTTTATGAAGGCAGAGGAATTCAGATCACAGCTCAGCCGTCTGCTGATGTGAGGAGACAGTCGTCGTCGTAGTGACGGAGAGGAGAGGAAGTAACTCTCTCCCAGATTTACCTCCGTCCTCATTAGCGCGGGAGCTGCCGCTCGTTACGGCTCACGTCTGAGGAGGAGGAGGAGGAGGAGGAGGTGAAAGCACCGTGTTCTTACAACACGGTGTCAAAACTGTGCCACGAGAACAACCACAGAGAGAGTTTTTGCTTTGTTTACACGTCAAACACTAGCCAGCAAATCATCATAACTTTAACTGTTCATTTAATTGAATGACATTTGCTTCAGTCCAGTGGTCTCTTCTGTATTATTTCACTTAAACGCACAAAAATGCACATTTTTTTCCCCGTTTATTTTCCTCATTAAACAGAAATATACAAACATACAAAGTTCCTCTCCTTTACTGAACCACAACAATTAAATAAACCCACGTTCATCATAAACACATTTAAAGTCCAAGAGGTGCGGGAAAGAGCAATAATGCGACACCAACGAAGAAGAAGGTAGAGTGGAACATCATCATCATAATAATGTGTGTTAATAGTTATGGTCAACAAAAACAGCAAAATAAATCCAAATTAAACAGGCCTGAAAACATGAAAACACACGAGTAACAAGAATAAAAGTTAGTCTTATTTACTTTCATGTTCTGCTGCTGCGTCTGAAGTGAAAAACACATGATTTACACTTTTTAACATCATGGTTTGTTTCTATGCAGATGAGACAAACACACGTCAAAAACACAACTACTCAAGTCGTAAACCTCACATTTATTGTGTCTGAAATCACAAACTGTGCTGAGTCATCATTCTCTTTAAACTGTGTCACAGATAAACAGCCCAAACATGACTCGGCTAAAACGCTTTTGCTGATTTTTCTTTACATTTTTTACAGAGTGAAGCACGCCACAAATACAGGATTTTTGTCTGTCCAATATCCAATACAGTGATTTTGACCAGTATCAGACCGATACTGACCCATACAGACCGATACTGACCAGTATCAGACCGATACTGACCCATACTGACCAGTATCAGACCCATACTGACCAGTATCAGGCCGATACTGACAAGTATCGGACCGATATTGACCCACACTGACCCATACTGACCGATACTGACCAGTATCAGTCCTATACTGACCCATACTGACCAGTATCAGACCAATATTGACCCATACTGACCAGTATCAGACCAATACTGACCCACACTGACTGATACCGACCCATACTGACCCATACTGACCAGTATCAACCAATACTGACCCACACTGACTGATAGTGACCCATACTGACCAGTATCAACCAATACTGACCGATACCGACCCATACTGACTGATATTGGGACAGTGGGACAGTCTGCACTTCACTGTTGCCACAATCTAATTTAGTCATGGACCCTGAGACGGTGAGACAGTGAGACAGACAGTGAGACAGTGAGATGGACACTGAGACGGTGAGACAGACAGTGCTGTCTCTCTGTATGTCTGCTGTTCATGTTAATAGTGAGACAGATTAGATGGACATATAGTCATATGATGTCCACCAACAGTGGACTGCAGGACATACGTGGTCTCCTCCTACTTCTACACCAGGGGGCGTAATAAGGATCAGACATGTTCTGGATCTGCGTGGATTTAAAGTGGCAGTGCACTTTCATAGAAGCTGAGTCATGTGACCTCTGGCGCTCTGCAGGGTCCACTGACACCAACGAGTGAATGGATTAAAAGGATGAATGGTGTGAACGGCGTGTTTAATAGATTCCTGCAGGTGAGTCGCCCGCCCGGGGGAACAGGGAGCAGCAGGTGTCGCGCCGCCCAAAAGGTCACGGGTTGGTCTTTTGTGAGTGTTGGCCGGCGACATGGAAGACGGTGCGATGTCCACAACAACAGAGTGTCTTTTTATGTCCCCGTCTCCGCGCTCTCGCTCCACTGACTGTGAGTGCTGTGTGGTCCATGTGTTTGGCTGCTGATAGAGCGTGGATTACACAGATAACACGCTGTTTATAACCTTGGCAGAGTCTGGGCTCTAATCTGGCACCAGCATATTTCCCCTCGCTCCCCGATAAAGGCCTGTTAGCGGCTTTATCACACACACACACACACACACACACACACACTCCTGCTGCGTTTATTTTTAGAATCCAAGTTCCTGCAAAAAAAAAACAGAAAACTTCACACAAACAAACAAGCAAACCATTCATCATCATCATCATCATCATCATCATCATGTTTCTGTGTTTGCTTTTGTTTTTATGATTCATTAATTTTTCACAATCAGGCAAAAATCTAATGTTGATTCTTTGAGTCGACTCGTTGACGCTTTCTGACTGATCATCATTATTATTATTTAGGCTTTAAGTTGTTCTCAGAAACTAAATAAACGGAGAAAACGTTGTTTCTTTGATGGGTATTGACATTTTTATTATATATCAGTGAACTACTATGATGTGTTTTTCCATAAACAGGTGTTTAAGTGAATCCTTTATTATTTAGCTGTTTAATTTCATCAGATGGACAAAAATATGTCAAAAACATCGCAGTCGACCTTTAATTCTGTGAGATATGACGTCGAATCTGAAGGTGATTCATGATCGATCAGTAAATGATGCTTTGAGGTTTCAACAAAGACGTTTGTTTTTACATAATTATCATCGGTGAAATGATGTGATTTTATGGACAAAACTGTCATTTATTAATTTATCTGACTTATTTCATCAGATGACAAAATAAATATCTAAAGATCAGCATGATTTTCTTATATATGATGTAGAATGTGAAGATAATGAACCTGCGCTGGAAACACTGTTCACACAGGTTAGGTGAAGTATGAATGTCTCCATTTATTTATTTATATACATATACACACACAGTCTATATATTATATATACATATATATGTATATGTATATACTGTATGTATATGTATATATAGATATATATGTATATATATATATATGATATATTTATATATATGTAAATATATATTTATATATATGTAAATATATATTTATATATATGTAAATATATATACATATATATATATATATATATATATATGTGAGATAGAAGCCTTGTGTTTAAGGCAGTTTTGTCTGTCTGGGAAGCGTTTGCTGTATTTTCTGCGTCGGCACAATTAGAGAGAGACACTCGCTCCTTTTCACAGCCGGAGAAAATTGTCGTCCTCCGTAAATTGCTTTTGCCGCAGCTTAAAGAAGATCTCTTGTTACCCTCTCATTCAGTCCTCCTCCTCCTCCTCCTCCTCCTCCTCTCCTCCCCCCAACACTATCACGGGAAAATTGCTTTCTGGCAATCAACAGATTGCTTCCTGCACTTAGGGGTAAATACAGGTAGACTCCAGCATTAGCATAACATTATTCAGACAAGTGTCAACCTCCAGGCACACGCTGCTGCATCTGAGCTCAGAGGGAGCTGAAATGAAGTGCTACACACTCACAGACACTGCTGCTACTGCTGCTGCTGCTGCTGATGTTACTACTGCTGCTGATGATGTTACTGCTGCTGCTGCTGCTGCTGATAATGTTACTGCTGAAGGCCCAAAAAGCTTCAGGATGAGGAGCAGATTATTGACTTCACTGTTCCAGCTTTTAAAAGGAAACAAGTGTCTGTTGAAGGTGACTCAGTGTGTGCACTTGACTCCTTTAACCCTCTCACGACCTTCATGAGGATTCATGTAGATGGATTCATGTACATGTGGCTGTAGAAGAAGAAGAAGAAGAGGACTTTCACTTTCCATATCTGTCACTTATTCACCCGTTTAAGAATGACAGTCCTGAGAAGCTGCCGTCACAGACATGTGACGGTGAATCTCGTCTGTGATTGGACGCTCGTTCCTCTGAAGTCCTGAGGTTCTACTGTAATGACAAGTATATGAGCGCAGAGCTCTTTTTCTCTGCTCTCTGGTATCCATCCATCTTCTACCACTTATCCTCCACGTGAGGGCCACAGGGGGCGCTGTGTCAATCTCAGCTGACATAGGGCGAGAGGCGGAATTACAATAATGAGAAGAACACATGACAAATCCTGTCTGTGACGATAAATGTGCACTTTTTATTTGATATGTGTGACTTTTAATCTCGTTACTGTAACAAAACCATGTTTCATCTCCAGAGGAAGTTTGTGTCAGCGTGATCAGAGGTCATGAGCAGTCTTTGTTGATGTTGTTGTTGTTGTTGACACTTGGTCCAGAAACATCGTGGTCTGATGTATAAAAATGCTAATGCGTCACTGAGTGTAATTAAGTTTCCTCAGTGAAGCTCAGCTCCAGCCTCTGCTGATCATGATCTTCTCTGTCCTCTGGGACAGTGGGTGGAGCCGACACACTGCTCTACTCCTCCTCCTCCTCCTCCTCCTCCTCAATAACTCCACCCCCTTATTTTCCCTCTCCCTTGATTGACAGCAGAGTTTCTTCTGACCTACATTTGCGTCTGCTGCTCCTTGACCCACATAGAAGCCACATAATGAGCTGCACGTCGGGTTTTTGATTATTATTTGAGTCCTGAGCAGGAACTTGTGTTGCAGGGGGTTTGTTTAGGTGTGGATCAGCAGCAGCATCAGCAGCAGCAGCAGCAGCAGCAGCAGCAGCAGTGTCCATGTCCATGTCCATGTCCCCAGGGTGTTGTGTCTGGATTTGCACAAAGAGCGTCCAGACACCAGAACAGTCTGGGTCATGTGACTGTGTCATGTGTCTTCAGTGTGATTGTCTTCATGATGATTAAGCCAAAATCCAGTCAGTGTCGTCCTCCATGTCCTGGACTGTAAACTCTCCACAGAGTGGAACACTTCAGTGTGGCTCAGTTTGGTTTACTTTGGCTCAGTTTGGTTTAGTTTGGCTCAGTTTGGCTCAGTTTAGTTTGGCTCCGTTTGGCTCAGTTTAGTTTGACTCAGTTTGTTGTAGTTTGGTTTGGCTCAGTTTGGCTCAGTTTGGCTCAGTTTAGTTTGGCTCCGTTTGGCTCAGTTTAGTTTGACTCAGTTTGTTGTAGTTTGGTTTGGCTCAGTTTGGCTCAGTTTGGCTCAGTTTGGTTCAGTTTAGTTTTGCTCACTTTGCTTCAGTTTGGCTCAGTTTGGTTTAATTTGGCTCAGTTTTGCCCAGTTTGGTTTAGTTTGGTTCAGCTTGATTCAGTTTGGTTTAGTTTGGCTCAGTTTGGTTTATTTTAGCTCAGTTTGGCTCAGTTTACTTTGGCTTGGTTTGGCTCAGTTTAGTTTGGCTCAGTTTGGCTCAATTTAGTCAGTTTGGTTTGGCTCAGTTTGGTTTAGTTTGGTTCAGTTTAGTTTGGCTCAGTGTGGCTTAGTTTGGTTCAGTTTGGCTCAGTGTGGTTAAGTTTGTCTCCATTTGGCTCAGTTTGGCTTAGTGTGGTTAAGTTTGGCTCAGTTTGGTTCACTTGGGCTGAGTTTGCATAATGTTCATGTGATGTTGTCTCTGTCTCTTCACAGCTCTTACTGACGTTAAAACACACCATGACAGTTTATAAAACTTTAACCTCGTTTAAGAAAAATGCTTTAAAGGTACATTTTACTCTATTTTCTAACACACATTCAAACCTCTGTTAAAATCCTCTGAACTGGTTTATCACACATTATCTTAAATACACTTTCTTCTTCATTTAATTGAATGACTTTTCACAAGTGAAATCTCCTCCTTTTTTTATTTTTTATTTCAAACACAATTAAAGTTTTATAAAAGTCATAGTGTCTGAAAACACAGTCAGACTTTTTGTTTTAGTCCACGTCTTTTCACATCAGTTAGAGCTGATTTGATTCCACACTTTGACTCAGACTTTCAGTGAAGTGTGTATTTCTCGTCGTCCTGTGAGGACAAACCTGACCGGATCCTCTTTCTAACGTTTGTCGACACAAACGTTTAGTATTTATAATAAACAAATGTGTGGCCTGACCTCTGACCTCTGACCTCTGACCTCGTCTGTCTGTGTTTTTCAATGACTCACATTTGACCTTTGTGTGTGTGTGTGTTTGTTTTCTCAGCATTTATAGGAAACTACAGTTTGACATGGTTTTTAAAAATCACTGTATAAGACAGGACTGAGAAATACATCGATTTTATGGATTCATTCACATTTGTAGTTTATGAAAACTGTTTTTTTTCTCTTTAACTTCCTGCACTGACAGACGTTTTCTGTCGTTAAGATCCTTTGAAGTTCACACTTTGTTTAAATCCAGTAAAAAATTGACTGAGTTTATGGTTTTATTTTCTTGTTGTTTACAATAACAGGGTCAGCCATCTTGTTTGAATGCTTTTATTTTGTTTTTGTTGCACTAACTCAAAACAGGACGTTTAGTTTTAAAAGTTTCAAAGTTAAGTTTGTGTGAGAAAATCTGTGCTTTTATTTTGAAGTGGTGTCACTGAGGTCGAACATAACGTTTCAGCTGAACCCTGATCACTTTCAGAGATCAGGTCTGTGGACGTAGTTCAGGGTCACATGTGGTCAGCAGACAGGATCACTGCAGAGGACATGTCTCTGCTTCTTTTTCTTCTTCCATCTCACATTCAACGGCCTTTCATTTGCCCTCATCCTGTAAACACTGTGACACAGTGATGTCTTCTTCTCTGCGTCTCTCACTGTGGCTTCAGTCTCCTGAAGTGTCCTCTCTGCTCCTGAAGTGTCCTCTCTGCTCCTGAAGCGTCCTAGTGTCCTCTCTGCTCCTGAAGCGTCCTAGCGTCCTCTCTGCTCCTGAAGCGTCCTCTCTGCTCCTGAATGTCCTCTCTGCTCCTGAAGTGTCCTCTCTGCTCCTGAAGCGTCCTAGCGCCCTCTCTGCTCCTGAAGCGTCCTAGCGTCCTCTCTGCTCCTGAAGCGTCCTAGCGTCCTCTCTGCTCCTGAAGTGTCCTCTCTGCTCCTGAAGCGTCCTAGCGTCCTCTCTGCTCCTGAAGCGTCCTCTCTGCTCCTGAAGCGTCCACTCTGCTCCTGAAGCGTCCTCTCTGCTCCTGAAGCGTCCACTCTGCTCCTGAAGCGTCCTCTCTGCTCCTGAAGCGTCCTCTCTGCTCCTGAAGCGTCCACTCTGCTCCTGAAGGGTCGTCTCTGCTCCTGAAGCGTCCTCTCTGCTCCTGAAGCGTCCTATCTGCTCCTGAAGCGTCCGCTCTGCTCCTGAAGCGTCCTCTCTGCTCCTGAAGCGTCCGCTCTGCTCCTGAATTGTCCTCCTGATGCTCTGACACGTTAAAAACACACCAAATCCTATTATTTCTGCGGCTAAATAACATGAGTCCCAGAGGCACAGTGTGATGTTTTAATGAGAGCTTCCAAATCCCGACGCTCCACGCCGCCGTCTCCTCTGCATTCCCTTAAACTGCCAAGTAAGAGCCCCATTAATAATTCAGCTCATTAAAGTGTGTAATTAATCTAGAGCTGTGTAACAAGGAGAGACTGAGGCGCCTGCAGGAAACTCTCCGGGGGGCAGAGGCAGAAACACGGGGCTGAGAGACGCGGCTTCACCCGCTGTGATGGAAGAACCAGCTCCACCACACAAAACCACAATCATCTGTCCTGCATGATTTATCTGACAGGACACACACACACACACACACACACTCATTCATTCACAGAGCTCAGCCGTTCATTATCACGCTCTGTTGTCTCCCACACACACAGTGAGACACGTGTCCATCATCAGAAACATCAGAGTTTTCATGAAAACTTTTTCAGTTCCTGTTACTTTGTTAACAGTCCACACGTAAGCAGTGAGTTAGTCCTCAGGTTGCTCTGGTCTGGTCTGGTCTCGTCTCGTCTCGTCTCCAGATGTGGTTTAATTTACTGTGTCTTGGTTAATCGTGATGATTAAAGGTTTAGTTACTGTTAATCACTTTTACATAAACTGGTTTGGCAGTGTGTGTGTCTCAGTGTGTGTCTCAGTGTGTGTGTGTCCTGGTCAGCAGAGACTGTACCAGTGTGCTGCTACAGGAGATAAGAAAGTGTAGGAGCATCAGTGACCGCTGTGAGTTCCATTAACACAAAGTGACAGAGGAATCACAGGGACATCAGGAGGTCCAGGGTGAGGCTGACAACAAAACCTCCCTCCTCCTCCTCCTCCTCCTCCTCCTCCTCCTCCTCCTCCTCCTCCTCCTCCTCCTCCTCCTCCCCCCTCCGTGTAGGAGCTGAGGGTGGCAGCAGTGTGGTCACCTTCTCTGCGTGGCCTGGTTTCACACTGTGACACGCTCGTCTGCTCTCCTGAAGGAATGGCTTTAATAAGGTGGAGCGGATCAAGGCCACTGTTAATGACCTGACACACACACACACACACACACACACTCTGCCCCCCGGCTCTGGTTGGTACATGCTGCTGGACGCTCACTATCTCCAGTGAGACACTCATGTGGACAGTGTTTAACTGCTGCTCGTCCTCTGTGTGAGCCGAGAACTAACACGAGTTCCATTCATGAACGAGACAGAACGGAAAAAAGAACTTAAAATAAAGAATCAATGGATTGAGAATTTGTTGAAAATATGTTTGAATATTCGAACGCAATATGAAGAGCTACCAGAATGATACTATAATTCACAATGTGTTAAATCAATTGAGGGACAAGATACTTACTTAACACAACACACTACGCATTTTTTTCAGACTCACTCTCCCACACCAAATCTCACAGAGAAAATCAGTGATTTTAGCTGGTGGGGACACAGGAGCTGCTGGTCCTCTGCTGCCTCGTGTGGTCACTTTGTGTCACTGAGGTCAATGTGAACAAAGGAATTCAAACACTGAAGTGACAAAATCAGACATTTGAAGTTAGCGATGGAGGCAGCAGTGGATCAACAACTCCTGTGTGTGTGATGTTAAAATCACTGATTTTCCCTCTGGACTTTGGTGTGGGAGAGTGAGTGGTTTACAAACTTCACTTTTTCTGACAGTGAGATAAAGATGTGAACATGTGACGTCGATATCATTTCCATCCATGTCATTTTACATCGTGGAGCTTTTGTGTGATGTCACATTATTGGATGTTTTCATGAATTTCCCCTTAAATGAGTCACATGATTCAGTTTCTGTGGCTTTTGAAAGTAAATGCAGTAAAATGTATGTATTTCTTTTATATTTCCGCACATATGTAACGAGTCAGGTGTGATGTTATATTTCTGGCAGCACTTGAAAGTCTGGAGTCTTTGCAAATGCAAACAGAGGCGACTTAAGTGGAGCAGGATTTAACAGTTTGATGCCTGTCGTCCTCCTCCTGGTGTGTGTGTGTGTGTGTGTGTGTGTGTGTGTTGGTCTTCTTTCCGTTCCACTACACTCGCGACTGTATAATGAATTATGCCGGTGTTGAATTAGCATGTAGCTGTCGCCTCGGCTCGGGCCCTCGCCTGCTGACAGGACCACCGTAGCACGAGCTGCTGTGAGCGCGCGGCTTTTTCTGCTCCTGTGATTTATGAAGCGCTGGAGTCGCAGTGGAGTTCGTCCACTGAAGCACCAGCAAAAACAAATAAGGCCGAGGCTGTTGATGTAAATTCAAGACGACAGGTCAGACCACAGCCTGACCACAGAGGCTTAATTATACACACACACACACACATTTGTTTCATTTCATCATCATATTCTGTTTTTTTCCTAACAAAAAAGATATAAATCATTTTTACAAAAGATTTAGCTGTCAGAAATGTAAAATATCTAAAACATGAAGGTTTTTTTTTATTTATACATTGTTTTTGTTTAAAATATATAAGTGCACTGTAGTACAGACACAAAAGCCCGATTATAAAGACACAAGTGCTTATCCATAAATGACAATTTAATTTAATAAATTAAGCATTTTTTTATTATTTAATTTTAAACATATTCTTATCATTATTATCAATATTATACATTTCACTGTGTAATGGTCTCATGAGACCCTGAACTACTACTACGCTTAACTTAATATCTGAATCACATTTAGTGAAAAGTTATTTATAAACATCAACAAAATACAAAATGCAATGTTTGCATTAGTTGCATAAGTTTGTTTATCTTTGAACAAATTCCAAACAAACACACATAAACAATGTTGTTCTGGTTCTATTTATTAGCTTAGCTACTGCTAATGTGAAAGTTAGCTACACTCTGCAGTTTCTCTTCATTAAATCTCGTTTTTCTGTGGATCTTTGTTGTCGAATCCCTCATGTTTTGCTTCATTTGTCACATTATTACTTGTATTTTTGGCGTCACATGTTGAACACAGTTTTGACATTTAATGGACATTTGCAGAGACGTTTGTGGGCATTAGCAGAGACATTTGTGGGCGTTAGCAGAGAAGTTTGTGGACGTTAGCAGAGACGTTTGTGGACGTTAGCAGACATGTTTGTAGGCATTAGCAGAGACATTTGTGGGCGTTAGCAGAGAAGTTTGTGGACGTTAGCAGAGACATTTGTGGGCATTAGCACAGACATTTAAGGACGTTAGAAGAGACGTTTGTGGACGTTAGCAGAGACGTTTGTGGACGTTAGCAGAGACGTTTGTGGGCATTAGCAGAGACATTTGTGGGCGTTAGCAGAGAAGTTTGTGGACGTTAGCAGAGACATTTGTGGGCATTAGCAGAGACATTTATGGACGTTAGCAGAGACGTTTGTGGACGTTAGCAGAGACATTTGTGGGCATTAACAGAGATGTTTGTGGGCGTTACCAGAGACGTTTGTGGGCATTAGCAGAGAAGTTTGTGGGCATTAGCAAAGAAGTTTGTGGGCATTAGCAGAGAAGTTTGTGGGCGTTAGCAGAGACATTGGTGGGCGTTAGCAGAGACGTTTGTGGGCATTAGCAGAGAAGTTTGCGGGCATTAGCAGAGAAGTTCGTGGGCATTAGCAGAGACGTTTGTGGGCGTTAGCAGAGACGTTTGTGAGCATTAGCAGAGAAGTTTGTGGGCGTTAGCTGAGAAGTTTGTGGGCGTTAGCAGAGACGTTTGTGGGCATTAGCAGAGAAGTTTGTGGGCGTTAGCAGAGAAGTTTGTGGGCGTTAGCAGAGACGTTTGTGGATGTTTATGAATGTAATGATTTTCAGTAGAAATGTTTGGTGTTTTTTGTGAAACAAACAGACTCATAATTCATAATCTCAAGATAATTAAAATGTCCCTCCATCACCACTGTCAAAACAGAATTGTTCTCCTTTTTTTAAAATAATATTTTGTGGTTTTTTTCATAAATCTATTGGTCTTAATGTGCTGAGGTTTCCAGAATAAAAGATTCTGGACATTTTCAGTCTCAGTTTCAGAAATGTTCACCTCAATTTTTTTGACTATTATAAATTTGTCACAGCTTATATTTTTAAAAGGTTTTAATAATCTGTTTATGAGTTCTAATCATTATTTAAGTTGAATTACAGAAGAGCTCTGTTTAGATGTATACCTCTGATCAACTCTGATGTGGATGTGTGTCCATACTGACATTGTCTCGCCTCGTCTTCTACATGGATGTCTATAGTTACAGGCCAAGCCCCCGAAAAAACAGGTAGTCTAAACAATATCAACAAAATGGACGACAGAAATCTGTGTCTGTTTCTGTCCCATTTGTTTATCTTTCTTCAGATTAAAACTACTGTCTTTCACTTGTGTCCATCGTTTAACGCGTCTCCAATTCACTCCCGTCTCTCTGGATCTACGTTGTTGTTGAGGTTTGAGTAGCGCTGCGCAGGACGCACAAGACACTTATAAATTCTACCTGAGCGATTGACATGTTCAGATTCATACTGATGTGTCTGATCAGAACCACAATTGAAACCAGCACCACATGTGGTCTGAAGTTCAAGTCTGTGTTCAAGCTTGACCAAATGTGGATCCATTTAAAAATCAGATTTGTGTCTAATCGAGGCCTAAGAAGGTCCTGATGGTGGCGTCCTTCAGCTGTGTAATCACAGCGCTCACAGTCACTGATCTGTCACCTGACCGCCATCATGTGTCACTTTTGGCCGACTCTCACCCGGGGTCACGTTTCAGCGTGTGGGTTCAGCGCCGAGCGTCTGACGGCGTCCGACACTTTGAACCCAGACACCCAGTCTCTGTCAGAGGCCTCTTCCGTCTGACTGTCCATCTCTTGACTGTGACAGAACGGGCCAACATCATTAATTAAACATCAGGCTTTCCCGCCGCCATTCACCCGATCACCGTGACAGGGCTGCCACGGCAACAGTCCCTGTTGACACGCCTTCGAAATCTAGAAGGGGGAGGATTACGTATGGTAATGGTTTTTGACAGGCTGCCATTTGCCTGCTTTAATCTGATAGGATAAGATGTGTGGACTGCAGAGAGCGCGCTGGTGCCGCAGCTCTTTGGCTCTGATATTGTTACAGAGAAACTGAATCAGCGTCCTGGAAGAAATCCTAATCCTCTGACAAGCTTTTCATTTTCTCCCAAATATTGTCACGCATTCAGAACTGTCCATTTTAATATTTGTCACATTTACGAGCGCCTGTCATGTTTGGTAAACTGATACCAGAGTGTTTACAGCGTGTGTGTGTGTGTGCCATGACACGATATTTTACCGATATTTACGATATTTTACGATACGATATCTTTATCAAATGTTTCTTTATCAGAATAAAGTAAACACAATGGCAACAGGTTAGTACAGGAAGTAGTAAAAAGACAAAGTCAGCAGTTCTTATTTTGAAAGACTGCTTGAAAGGAAGTGGTACCATGTGAGACTGACTGTTGTGAACAAAGAATAGTCCGATCAGCTGGTTCATGCAAAGATCCTCATTTATTAAAAATAAACGTATTTATTAGAAAAAATGTATTAAGAAAGTGACATAACATTATTTTATTTCTTATCCCTGAACAGGGAAGTATTGCTAATTCAATTCTTGTCTTCGTAATTTTATTTTATATCCTATTTTTGAGCTTGTGTCATGTGTTGACCTCTGACTTTTCTGATGCTGTAACAAGTGTCAAATCTAATCTAACTTAATCTAATCTAGGTGCTATATCTCGCTATCAAACTGTTTTTACTCTTCATCTAAAGAAAGAATTAATTTTTTGTGGTGTGCCACAAGGATCGATTTCAGGACCGTTTTATTAGTTCTTATTTATGTTAAAGACTAAAATGACATCATTAAGAGCATTTAAAAATCATCGTATTTGCTGACGACACCAATGTTTTTCTCTCCGGTAAAGATGGACAAAAGTTAGTGACTGAAAATAAACGCAAAAGGCAAACAGAAAGAAAAGTTCAACAAAATGATCTTTCATTTCTTTTATATATAATTTTGTCTTGTAGAATAGAGCTAAAATTAAAAATAGACGTCATTCAGACATCAGGACGGTGGTGTGTGTGTGTGTGTGCGTGTGTGTGTGTTGGACGATGGTTTTACTGCTCTGTTGTTCACACGGCGAGACAAAATGTCACTGGCTCCAGAAGACAGGGAAAAGTAAAGTGGAACGAGGAAAACATGACATTTATTTAACCCCAGCAACATCTGGCCTTTTGCAAATCAAATCGATATTTAATACAAGCCTGGGGCAAATGGCTTTTGGAGAGGTGGATGTTTAACTGTCTGCTCGTTTATCTGGGAATATTTATTTCATATCCACACAGCTGAGGGGAAGAGAAAAAAAAAAAAAGCTTTTGCTCTTTGAGGATAAGCTCGGAATATCATGCTCGGGAATGATTTACGTCCCCATTTGAAGGAGAGCAGCTTGTCCCAGCATCCTCTCCCCCCGCTGCTGCTTGTTTTCACCGAGCACATGTGTAACATTTTCTCTTCCCCATATATTAGTCATTGGAGGAGATTGGCTGCCGGCCTCGTATGAAGATGGGTGTGTGGGTATTAAAATATTAATTCAGCAGCGGCGAGCGGCAGATTTGTCGTCATACATCAGAGTTTGGGGCGAGTCCTAATTGGACAAAGACCAGAGAATAAGCTCTTTCCTCTGACAGGGAATAAACCACATTAAGATGAGTGGTAAACAACAACAACAGGGAAATGTTATCTCCATGGAGACACAGGTCTGTTAAAGTGGTAGTATAGGTTTTTTAAGTTGGTGTACGAGATGTTGACACCCTCAACTTAACCAATTCAATTCAACTCAATGTTATTTGTATAGCACCAAATCATCACATACATGATCTCAGGTCTCTGTACATAGACAACATCATGGAGAGCAGAGAAACACAACAGTTCACACAATGAGCAAACACTAGGCATCAGTGGAGAGAAAAAAGTCCCTTTTAACAGAAGAAGAAATCTCTGACAGAACCAGATTCAACCGGTTGGACTCGCTATTGACTTAATGACTAATAATGGTGATGATATGTATGATAATAATAATAGTAGTAGCCTCAAAACTGGATCTGGATCCAGCAGAAAACAGCAGAAAACCTGGCTGTCAGCTAAGACGTGAGGAAAAACTGACAAACACAAACACAACAAAAGACTGTTAGAAAATCTACGTCAGTTTAAGTCGACGATATCTACGTCACATGTTCACATCTTTATCTCACTGTCAGACAGACTTTTCCAACAGGAAAGTGAAGTTTGTAAACCACTCACTCTCCCACACCAAAGTCCAGAGAGAAAATCAGTGATTTTAACATCACACACGCAGCAGTTGTTGATCCACTGCTGCCTCCATCACTAAGTTCTAATGTGTTATTTTGCCACTTCGGCTTTTGAGATATTTCATTTAGACTTAACTCAGTGACACAAAGTGACCACACGAGGCAGCAGTAGCTCCTGTGGACTTTGGTCCATAAGTGTCTAACAGAGAGATAAATAATCTTAAAATATCAGAGACTTAAAGTGTGTCCACAGGTTGGGTGATTACCACGCTTCGTGTTCACTGACCTCCACCCGTGTTAGCAGCTGCATCAGGTGCAACTTTCTGTTCTGTGAAATCTAAATGACTGTTTTATGCAACAGTACCATCAAAAACGGCTCAGTCAACCATTTTGTCAAAAAGAGGGAACGTTTCTGATCTGTTGGTTCTGGCAGGAAATCTGTCCAATCACGCACTGCCAGAGTTTAGGCTTGTAGGCGGGACTCTAGTGATTAGAGCACCTGCCAATCATCACGTCGCTCGTACAGACTCGTAGCATCATGATGGCGTACATTTAATTTTATTGTAAGAGCCTAAAACCTGCTGATAAGACGTGACGTGTCCTCACATTTACACTCGTGATACGCGAAGGTTTGTGTTTGCTCCAGCGCCGACGCACAACCCGCGTTGTATTCTTCGTATTAATGCAGAAAATAAAGCGAGGTAACATACGTCGCAGCGCTCGTGTCCTTGTGAGAATTGCTTGTCAACAACGAGGGGCGAGGCATAAGGACGACGCCTGACAACACGCGGCCGCTGGAAATGTCTCTGAGAGGGAAATGGCTTCCATTAGGGACGTGTGTGTGTGTGTGTGTGATTCACCCCCTCCCCCCACACACACACATACACAGATAATTGTTTACCCCTGAAAGAACCTGCGATGTTTGTCTGCGGGTGGTTAAGTAAGTGGAGCGGTGCTGTCGGACAGAGAGAACCCGACAGACCCGAGGCTCAGAAAACATTAGGACGAATCAATTAAGCGGCCGTTAACCGATGAAGTGGCCCTCGCTGAGTCGTGTAATTATGACCCAGAGCAAAGCACACTATCATCATCATCATCATTATTATTATTAGTATTATTGTTATTATCCCCTCTGTTTTCTGGACTAATCGTATTTGTTTGTGATATAATCCCTCCATGCTTTTAATTATGTGCTTTAGGTTTGAGGATGGAATAAATAAATAATCACTTGGTTGTCTGGGATTTACTCTGGGAGTGTGTGGAAACTGTAATCATCACGTCTATCATTGTCTGCTGAGGATCACACTGATTAGTCGCTTCAATTAAAAATGAGCTCCTCCTCCTCCTCCTCCTCCCCCTCCTCGCAGAATCCACATTAACCTCACTCTGAGCAGGTTTCCCCGTCAGATCGCGTGATAAAGAAGCGGCAGGAGGAGCTGATATTACAGCGAGCAGCTCCTGGGCTTGTTCCCGGCTCTGAGGACGCTGTGTAAGTGTGACAGTATGCTGTCAATGAGGGATGACAGTACACAGACAACATGGCGTAATGCATTGTTTCCTTCCCGGTCCCTCCTGACAGAGACAGCTGGATCAGCACAGAGACTAGAGCCGGGTTCTGAGCAGAGTGATGCGGTGCTGATTATCCAGGGCGTACACATGTCAGCGACGGCGGCCTGGGGTTCACGGCAGAGTCTGTGTTGATTGCCGGTCTTTAAAAGGGATAGTTCGTGTTTTTGGAGGTGTGTTTGTACGAGGTTGTGGTTTTGACAACGCAGGCTCCAGCTGTGTTAGACTTTAAGTTGCTTTATCTCACTGTTAGACAGACTTTTCCAACAGGAAACTGAAGTTTGTAAACCACTCACTCTCCCACACCAAAGTCTATGGAGAAAACCAGTGATTTTAACATCACAACACACAGGAGTTGTTGATCCACTGCTGCCTCCATCACTAACTTCAAATGTCTTATTTTTTCAATTCGGCATTTAAAAATCCTTCACTCAGATTGACCTCATTGACACAAAGTGACCACACGAGGCAGCTCCTGTGTCCCCGGCAGCTAAAATCACTGATTTCCTCTCTGGACTTTGGTGTGGGACCACCAAACTTAAAAAAAGGTTGTTTTAGATATTTTGTCAAACATTCTTAAGTTGACGACATGTCACATCCTCTCAGGGAAGTGTAATTCTCCGAGTATAATAACCAGCGCTGTGG